>NW_020956645.1:0-29460 GCF_003031625.1 Empidonax traillii
TATCACTGAGTAATGGAATAACCCCCACAGCTGAATTGCTCAGATTCATTTAACACTTCCTTTAGAATAGCACCAAAACTTACAGAAAACTAAAGTCTTTCTGCTTCTGAAAGTGAAGTTGAAATTTTTTCTCTCATCCTGAAATACTGGTGTAATCACACTTGAAATGTGGGGCTAGAAGATCAACACTGTAAAACACAGCATTAAAAATCAGTCAAACTCCAGGAATCAGAAAACTTTGGTTACTTCTAACTCCAAGAAATAGGTCAGTGGTCTGGATGAGTGGCAGTTTTTCTGCTGTGAGAAACAATAGCCCTTTCATCAGTTACATGAAGCCGCTTAATCCAGATCAGGACAAGCATCTTAATATAGTATAGCACGAAGAGTTATGTGTGACCAGTGCAAGGACCTTGCCTGCAATCACAAAAGCCAGGAAAAATCAAGTTAGGGAAGAGTCTCCTTCTCTCCGGTACGCTGGGTCAGAGAGCTAAAATCCACGATGTGATGTGATCTGTGACAGTGACTGTCACCAGGCTGCTCATCACCAACCCTCCAGTCCACCTGTGCCACTGCTCAGCTCAATGCCACATGAACTCTGGGTTAGATAATCACACAGGGATGAGCAGTCAGGCTAGAGAAAGTTGCTCTCTAATTACAGAGATTTTTTCCAGACTGAAGCTGAGGTCTGAATACTGAAAAGCCTTCTCTGCCACACAAGCAGTTTTGTGAAAAGGCCATTGCACTGCAATGCATATGCATGATGCTATAAGCCACAGGTCTGACAAGATAAAGCATCCTTAGCTGGCTGGACTCCTGTAATTCCTAAGTGTCTTCCATCTTTTTGCAACCACCCTGAGAGGAGGAAAAACTATTAGCACATGTCATATATGATGAGTTTTTAATAGTGCTGTGCTGTGAGATCACTCCTGCTCAGGCCCCACGAGGCAGGCTGATGAATCCAGGAGAGTGTTCCTTGCCTCCCTGCCCACCCATGCCTTGGAAAGGATCAATATGTGCTTCTCCATAAACGTGGAGATAATGACTGCCAAGGAATGAGGACTCACAGCTTTAACCCATGCGCCTTTATGTCATAAAAATTCATTCTTTTGTACAAAAAACCCAAGAGATTGTTTTTTCTTAGGGAGTTGCAAGGAATGGACCAAAAAGAATAAAAATGAGGGGTTGAGTTCCCTCTCTGGATTATTTCAAAATCCTTTAGCAGCTCTCCTGAGAACTCAATAGAACAGGATTTGCTTGTTTTAAGGGAGGTCACCTCAGACTATATTTCACTTCCATTTCCCCATGACTTATTTTTTGTCTGTCCAGATTTTATCCTGTTTTGAGAGCAGACTTATTCTTCGTTAGCTGGGGTCTCAAGCCTTGTTTTGTCACTAATTTAAACCAATGCAGACAGTTCTGATATCCATGAAAGGTGTGTGAAGCCCTATCAGAAATGTCATTCTAGGACTCCACAAGCACGAAAGTTTCATCTGTTCTGATACTCTTAAATGCAGTCAGACAACTTGCAAAGCCATACATTTTGGAAATAGACATAATCAACTCTTTTTACAAGTGTCTTGAAAATAGTAATAGCATTAGTTAGTACAAAAGAGCAGAGATTATCCAAGCTTGTTCAGCTTCCAAACACTGCACTTTGACTCAAGTTAATTAAAAAATAGCTGAATCAATATTTTAAAGAATAAGGAAAAGAAGTATTTCATTCTGGTGGTGTCCTCACATGCTTGGAAGGGATTTGTGTGATAGAATTAAAAAATATGTAATTGAAAAAAAAAAAAAAAAAAAAGCTGACAAACTACTTGTTTTGTACTCCCGCTAGTAGATCTTGTTGCAATAAAGCCATTTCTTATGGTAAACTCTGCCAGAAACCAGTAGGACACAATGTCTACATGCTTTTTTGGTTGTGGGCACAGCCAGTTCCCTGGCAACTCATTGAGATTTAAGCAGACTATTACAAAAGGTACCCAAATCCTGTACATACTATGAGTGTGTGCTGAAGGAATAGCTCCCCTTAGCATGAAAAATTAAAGACCCTCTTCTTAACAGGTCCCAAGTCCCTCAAATCCTACTGAAGGCAACGAGAGCAGAGGACTTCAGTGCCTCATAGGATCAGGCCTTAAATCAAATTAAAGCAGTGAGGTACAAAGCACATTAATTGTTTATTGCCCACATACCTGAGCAAGGCTGGCAGTCACACTGCAGTGAAGCTGGGCGTGAATGAGCCTTCCTGTGTTCAGGTTGCACAGCAGAGAGCAACAGCAACAAGTGTAATCTGTTCTCATTAGTTAAAGTGGTAGGGGGCCAGTCCTGTACACTCATTTTACCCCCATCTGAAATCAACACACTTGTTGCTGACCAAACACAGTCAGGAGACAGGAGCAGCATACTGGTCTCCCTCTGCAGCAGGAAGGGATCATCCTCCTGTGTTTCAGACAGGGAAAATGGCACACAAATGGCAAAAGCAGCAGATTCACTTCCAGCCATCAACTCGCAGGACCTCCCTGAAGGCAGGTCTGTGAATACACCGTCTCTTGGGATAGATTATCTACTGAAATCCCTTCAAACACTGATCAGACACTGGAAGGGGCTGCCCAGGGAGGGGGTGGAGTCCCTGTCCCTGGAGGTGTTTAAGGACAGACTGGACGTGGCATCAGTGCCGTGGGCTGGGTGACAGGGTGGGGTTGGGTCACAGGTTGGACTCTGATGGTCTCAGAGGTCTTTCAGACCTGCTTGGATCTGTGATTCTGAGATACTCTGAGAACCTCTTGGCTGAGATTTAGCTACTCAGAAGCACCAGAACTGAAAAAGAACCCCAAACTAATGACATTTATAAAAGCCTGCTTGAAAGAGAGGTCTGTTGCTTTAGGAGACGGGGAAAGAACAAAAACGAGACAAATCAAACATCTCTGATGTGCTGCAAAACAAGAACAGAATATGTATTATAACCAGGGTCCAAGGGTGTTCAGGTGTGTGTTAACATGTATTTTGCAGGATTAGCTAATTTAATTCCATGTTTCTGTGTAATCAAACCATTCTATAAACAAGCTTTTCCATCCACAGGGAAGGAGCAACATTCTTTTGACGAATTTTTTGGTATAAAAATTTTTTTTGTATAAACTGGTCAACCGCTGAGGTAAACCTGATATATAAAGACAGCAGTGGGCAACATGAAAACTACTAATTCTGAAGATACTTAATTTCAAAAGACAGTTGCGATATTTGCAAACACAGGATTCACACACACAAAAGAATATACTAATATTGCTACCTCTTGACATCATATTACAAGAAGCCCCCAGATTCCCAGTTCCTAGATATTTAAGAACCTCAAGAAAAGCTGTTGTTTCTTTTGGAAATCCAAAAGTTTCTAGTTCTCCTCAGTAAAATTGTTGAAACTTATTCTTTAAAAATAAATTAAATATTTAAAAATAAAGTCAATACAGAAGTCAGTACCAGTTTCTAAATACATGAGTTACCAAAGTGTACCTGAAATTAAGTGCAAGCTTGAAATCAGAGATCATTGTGCAATAGTTGTACACACCCCAGAAAGCATAAATACCATTTTTTCTGCTTTTAAATTCCACCTCAGTTCACTGAGCATAGTGAAAAATAAGCCTATCTTTGTATTCTTTGCTAAAATGGAGATAAAGCCACTTAGAGATGCAATGAGACCATGCTGACAGAGGTAAAACTAACCACACAGAATTTGCTAACACAGATTTGCTAACCAGAAGAACATGAATTTGAGAGTTTGAGTTATTTCTGATCAAGGGAAACCTACAGGAACAGTCAACTTAGTGGTGAGGAGCTCATGTCTTGTTTACATCTGCATCCAAAACAAGGCTGTGGGAGATCCCAGGCAATGGCATTAGAGCTTACAGGAGAGATTCTGAACCAATCTTTCTTCTCAGTAAGGTAACCTGAGCTAAAGCACAACAGTTGGTGTTTGGGGATGACTTGTTAGTGCCATTTTCAACTTGCTTTGTTTTAAATACGTGCTGTCTGGGATTTCAATTCAGGAGAGCACTTTGCTGTGCAGGTAATATTGAAGAATAAGCTTTACCTTGAGAGTTTAATATACTTAAGTTCCCATTAAGCCCCTTCAGAAGTTAAGGATGAAGCATTGCCTAGTTTAGAGATGCTCTTCCTGATGGATCCCAAGCTTGCAGAAGCTGCATAAGCACAGTCCAAAATCCACCAGCTGGCCTGAGTCTGAGCACACTTTTGCAGGGCTCATCTTTGCAGGTCAGAGCAGAAAGCATAAACCCCAGTAATTTGAGAGAAATCAGAGGCAAGACTGTGAGTTAAGTTCTGCCTTATTTACAGTCGAACAAATAAGTTCAGACTGTGCCTTTTCTCCAGACCTGCTCTTTCCTGTGATGCTGCCCCAGGAGTCCCCCCACTGTCCCTTGGCTGAGCACGTGTGGGTTCCTGGTAGCCAGAACTGAGGGTTGCAAGGGCATCAATACGTGCAAACAAAGTTTTTCATGCACAGGGAGGAACATTTTTCCCAGCAAAAAGCTGCAGAGCTGCTGTGTGAGGTGAGCAGGGAGATGTCACAGAGGCTGTGGAGCAGTGTGGGGTCGCAGAGACGGGGCCAGCTTCCAGGCTGGTTTCTTCTGCTAGAGCCTGGAATTGTCTAGCCAAAAAAAAAATCCTTCGGTGTGCTTGTGTTCTTGTGCTGTGTAACTCTTGCCACTGCATGCCACCATTTTGTTTAATCTTTCTAATTAGGCAAATGACGCTTCTGACAGCTTTCAGGAATGGACAGGAAGTGGCTTTCCCACTGGGCAGCAGGGGCTGATAAATCTTCCAGACTGAGTAATCTGTTCACAGTCACAGTGAACAAGAAGAATAGAGTTAAGGGGAGGAAAAAAGGGAAATTCCCCACAGTGTTTTCCATGAAACAAATTATGCTTCAGAGGTGGTGCCAGGGTCTCTACCTTTGGCATGAGCAGGGCTGAAGAGTCTGGGCTGCCAAATAGCTGTATCTGTCATACTGTCCTTGTCTGACCCACAGCATTCCCCAGCACAGCTGAACTCTTTGGCTGGTTTTAAAGCTGAGCTGGTGAGCTTTGCAGCAGCATTTGGTAATTGCTTTTCTTCTTGGTAGATACTGAAAATCACTGCAGGTGTGAGAGCCCTCCCAGAGATGCAGCTGCCACTTGTGGGATTCCTCAGCCAAGAGACAAGCATTAAATCAGCTGAATGGGATGGCATCTGCCCCTTAAGCCACTACACAAGGACCTGTCTCCACTATCAGTTGCTTTCCTTAAAATTAGGACTTATCTGGTAGTAATCACCCACACAGGGTCCTAAGGAAGACCCCCACATTCCCCCAGCATGCCTGCCAGGCAGAGCTTTACAAACTGCCCCTTTCTACCTTAGGGGATTTAAGGACATTTCTGCCATTTACAGGTAAATTTGCAAGTCAGGATATTGAGATCTGGAGAGCACAGAAACCAGATGTTGGACAGGTAACAAGGGCCAATACAGGATAAAGCTGCACTGTTTTTAGGGAGCACTGCCCTGCCATAAACCCTGCTCCTGGTCCCTGATGTCAGGGAATAAGGCAGGAAAGGAAGGTGCAGTTGAGGCTCAGTACAAGTAGGTGGTTGTAATCCCCTCTTGGACACAGCCCTAGTCCTGCACAGGCTGCTTCCAATGCAGCAGAGTGGGAGCTCACTCTGAGCTCCCAAGGAAAATGTCACCCAGTCCCCAGGAGCAGCTTTGTCCGACATTTCTGCCTTATCGTTGCAGCGCACAGAGGGAAGGCACAGGAGGCTGAGGTTTGCTCTCCGGGGTAATGAAATGCAGCCCACATATCCCAACACTGGCAAGAGAAGAGGAGAACAAGTCAGAAGTTAAGGAAGTAGAGAAATCAGACCGAGTACAAGAGTCAGAACAGAGGAGCAGGAAATAAAGCAGTGGACTGTGTGCCTGAAAAGAGCAGACAGAGCCTGCAGCCTGTGAAAGGATTAGCAGAATAAAAGGGAGTTCTCAATTTAGAACAACAACAACAAAAAATCCTATCATACAGGCTTTAACTTCTCCTTTGATATAAACACATTGTAACAGCGTTACTCAAATAAAACCGAATAAAACCACGCACTAGCAGACGTCTGTTGTCTTCTTTATTATTTCTCATGCTCCTGAGAGGCCTGGTCCTGGCACCTCCTGGCCATTTATCTGCCTTAGTGCAGATCTCTCCTCTGCACACATCCAAATACATAGTATCCAGCAGGTGGGGACCAGCACTGACTGATGGGGACAGCGGTGTCTCCTTCCAAGAGCTCAATTAGGCACGGCGATTTTGGGCACACAGATTTGTGAATTAATCTGTCCTACCCAATAAATGCCCACATGCATACTCAGGACAGGACGATGCTTGTAAGCCAGAGAACGGGATCAGACTTTCCAGTGCTGGATTTGGTTAAGAAAACATTTGCATTTGACTCTCAAGTGCTGTAGTGAGAATATTCCCACATCACATCATATGCAGTGAGGTCTTTCTTTACATTACAAATGTGCCCTTCCTACAATTACAGTCAACACATGCCGATCCTCTGAATGCTGGTGAAGCAGCAGATTATTTTGTGACCACCACGTTACCAAGAGAGAAGCTTAAAAGCTTTCTTGATGAAGTTTCTCTCAGTTAACCTGCTTCCGCAGAAGAAAAGCAAGTGACAAATTGTCACTCGTTTTACAAATAGAAGACAGCTTTTAGAAAAGCAGAAATTTTAAACCACCGTGTTTTGGTGGTTTGAAGTTGTTGGGTACCTTGGCAGAGGTTGGGCTGCTGATGGGCTGAGCATGGTCAGCCTCCTGTGGCGAGCAGCAGGCTTCAGCTGGACAGCAAAGCACTGCAGTCCCACAAATGCATCTTGCAGGATTTGAGTCCTGCTTTGCTCTGAGGCTGCTGGTGGAAAGGGATTCCAAACTAACCATCATCACTAAGCAGTTTATACACCTTAAGGCAGAGCCAAACGTGCAGCTTACTGCTTTTAAACAGCTTTTCAAATGGCCCCAGATATATAAAAGGTCCTGGGAAGAGTAGGGTTAACACAAGTCTGCCTTGAATGCTCTTCTCTAGGTTGTGAATTTTTCATCTAGTTGCAACACAGCTGCCTAACACCCCCCCAAAATCATGCCAAGGCAGCTGGCATGTCCCAGTTGTATCCACTTGCTAGTTCTGTTCATCAGAACAGAACTGCTCTTTGCCATTTAACCAGTCTTGAGTTTCCTAAAAATAACAAAGACGAGCAGGCAGAGGTTATTCCCTCTCTGGGGGAGGATACACAACATCACCCTGCGGACTGGGGGAGAACAGCAAACCGAAAAGGTGTTGGCCATAGTAACATTCCCTAAAATTCAGGGTGAGGATGACATTCCACCCTCCCCCTGCAGCTCCAGGTGGCCTTTTCCCTGCCCTGCGTGCTCCCGGCAGGGGGCCCTGCTGAGAGTGCTGTGGCTCACTAATAGACTTCTATTTATATATATATATATATAATTAAAATTATTTACAAAGCTCCTCAGTACCTTATGTGATAGCAATACCTAACCCTTAGTACCGACACACACGCTGTTGCACCCCCTGTAACACCACGGCAGGTGTGATTAGTAAAGCCACACCTGAAATATTTATTTTCCTTTACTCAGTTTTCCATTCTTCCTTGTTTCTCTTCTTCCCCCTCATTGCTAGAAAACCTTGGTTCTTCAAGTCCCCATTGGCTAGGCCTGTATTTTAGTGCTTTGTACACCTATCACAAAGAGAAAATGCTTTTTTCAGTATTTTAAGCAGCCTGATTTTTAAAGTCGTTAAAGTTGGGTGTAGTGTAATCAGATTATAAATTCTTAACCCAGTAAAATCCAGCTGGAATGCTGGAATAGCAGTTTACAATGGCTGGTCATGTTCTTACTTGCTAGGAATTTTACCATAAATATTTGAACTGAAGTCAGGCTTTAAGATAATTTAATTTTGTTAAATACTAAGCTCTGCAGACATTAATTAACACTGTTATTTTTTATAGCCCTTTGTGAGGGTTGGTTGGGGGCTTTTTCTGCAACTGTATTAGCAGAGCAGCCATAATTCATTTTCTACTGGCACAAGAGTAACATTTGTTGCCTGCATATGAAGTTAAATGGCTATTATTTTAATGCCAAGTTTTACAGATCCCTTATAGACTCTTTATTAAGAGTTTTCTGAATGCTATTTAAAAGCAAAGAAATCCAAGAAATTGCATGAAATCATTAAAACACTGCCACATAACCTCAATTCATGCTCGGCCAGAGGTTAGGAAAGCTCTCTTGAAGTGTTTGCCAGGTTTAATCCTGCAGAGTCCCCCGCAGGTGAATTCTTAGGCCTGAATGCTTTGTTGATTCAGGATTTCATTTACTCTTTGTGTTTTAATTCGGGAGGGGCACTTGTAATCTCTTGTATTAGCTGTTAATAAGCTGGAGAGGAGCCCGAGCAGCACCTTGTGCCCGTCTGGCACTGCCAGCCCATGGGAATGCCCGAGGTCAGCCAGGGCAGGGAGCAGCCACTTTATTCCCTGGGAATAAACAGAGCCGCTGGGACTGGCTGTGCTGCCACAACATTTCCGGTCAGCACCGAAATTATGAGCTGCACATTTTACTCCTCGACTGGTTTTGTGGCTGTGCCATGCCCTGGGTTCACAAACAGGCAGTGACAGTCAAAACCGGCCACTAATGTCCTCAGCTTAACTCCAATTAGCTCCCAGGGCAATTAGCTGTACTGGAGGCTGCCTAATTTAGCCGTTTTCTGCTCAATAAATATATAAATAAATATATCCACGATGAATTACATCGTTGCTATTATTGACACAATCCACCTCCTATTTAATTTGGATTTAAACAGTTTGCAAAGCACGATTCCTTTTGGCTAAGATTTTTTTTGTTGTTGCCAAACAGGATTCTCAATTCCTTACAGTACTTCCTACTCAAATAAGATTTATTTATTTATAATTCCCAGGGAGGATGCAAAGCTTCAGCATTTGTTTATAAGAGAGCTGTTTTAAGCAATGACACAGACTGTCATCCTGTTGGCCTGCAAAATGACTCTACCTCGATGTGGGAGTCCTGAGAGAATGGGTAGACTTTTGATTATTATTCCATTCACAGCTATCAGTGAAAATTCACTATGTGCTGTTGAGGATACAAAGTACCAATGTATCAAAAGGGAGCTGTATGTGAAACCAGGTCGGTCTCAAACATTTAATTTAAAAGGAAAATTAAAATAAAACCTCATCGCCCACGTTGGCACTGAGGAAGGATGCTGGACCTGAGAGTCAAACACATTCTCAGACCATCTGTTACAACTGTGGCAACGAAACACTCACTTGTACAAGTGGGGATATGATCCTGGACGACACTGTGATTGATTGCTGTCTTACTGATCCCTACTCTCATTCAACAAATGTGGGAGGCACCTCCCCAGCGATGCTGCAGGAAGCAGGACATTCCCTCTGCCTGCCTTTGAACATCACATCTCCCAAGGACAACAGAGCACTCCATGAAAGCAGAAGTCTGGCAGGATCCACGTTCATGAACCACACACACTTTTTTCAGGAATGTTTCCTGCTCTAACCCTTCATTGAACAACTAAACACAAAGTGACTTACCTGACTGCAGCCAAAAATGGCACAGAATTTCTTTCTGGTTAATATTTCACTTTGTAGGGGGAAGAGCTACGTGGGTAAATTTCTAGTCTGTGTTACAGACCCATTCAGAATTTCAGATGTACAACAGATCTTCAAAGAAATGCACACACAACAAAGGGCATGAGTGATATTTTTCCTTGCTAACCACACAGCAAATCGTTTGGTTTTATCCATACATACAATCAGTAAGGCCATTCTTAAAGAAGTGATGGATACATTCACCAAGGTGTAAGATCCTTTATTTTTGCAGACTGTGTTGATTGTATGCTGGAGATCAATAAAAGATGCCCTAAGGACTTTGCATGCTAAGTGAATACCAGCTCAATACCAATATTACCAGGTCCCTTTATTTTCTCACAAGCACAGTGATATTTACTGTTTTCCTTCAAAATGCAGTTCTTAAAGTGTTTTGATGAGAATTCAGCTTTAGTTTAAAAGACGAGTTTCAAGTCTCACAGTTACATTGAGAAACATCAAAACCTGACTCCAAACACACCCTCATAGTTTAAAAGCCAGGGCCAAACTGAAAGCACTGGGTTTTTCAGCAAACCCCATGTCCCATCATTCAGGTCAGTGCCACATTTCCCCAGTGTTTTAGCTCTACATGAGGTGCTGATCTCAGAGCAAATCTGCATGCTGGGTGTGTGGGAAACCCAGCCCGGGTCACAGGAGATCCTGAACACGATTAGATAAAGGGCTGGAGGTTTGAAAGGGTGGGGATTTGGCATTCCCTTCAGCCAAAAACAGGTGTGGGACCCACTTCCACTGAGGCAGAGCCGGAGCAAGGCTCACAGGAGAGACTGAGCCCACGTCACACCCAGGTCAGTGCCCGATTCCAGCAGCTGATTTGGGTCTGTCTGACCTCCAGGGCACCCACAGGCTCATGGGGTCACAGCCACACACCAAGTGCAGCTGGGCAAAGATGTGCTCAGTATTAAAAACAATTAAAGAATATAAATTCCTATATGATAGGATTTTTTATCCATGCTGTTGCTGCCATATGCACTCTTTCCCATGCAAAGCACAGTATCTGTCATCTCTTGTTTGTAGGTGTTTGTTGCCTTTTTTCCTCCTTTTCACAATAGCACGGAGTAAGTGGTATAACAATACCCTGAGAACTCCAGCTTTTGTTTAAAATTTGGGTTCCTAACCCTCATGAGTCATTTTAGAAAACTGTCTAAATCTGAAGTCTAAATTTACAAAACACAGAAGGCAAGTAAAATAGCCTGAAGTATATCACTTCTGAGATCTTATCCAGTGTCACGTTTTGGTTTGGGTTGTTTTGGGGTTTTTTTGAAGAATGTTGAGAGCTCTTTTCACATCCTGGAAAAATAGGAAAGAGGGGAGGGGTAACTAAAAAAGGAAAAAAAAAAAACAAAACAAAACACCAAAAGGAAGAAATGTTCAAGGCTCTTAAATACCTCTTGAAAACTCTCAGCTGATTAGGGTAGGAAGAGGGTTTTGTTCCGGTGGTCAGTATTTCTGCAGGATGTCTTTTCAAGGCTCATTGGTGCTGTACAACACAGTTGTTGTGGACAGCTTCTGTCCTGCAAAAAACTGATTTTTTTTTTTTTTTTTTTAAGGCTAGGGATATGACAGGGCTGAGAAAGTGATTGGTTTTGTTACTATTAGTAGTGGTAGAAACATTTTCACGTGCCAAGGGAGCAGTGTTGGGCCAGCAGACAAATTTGGGTTCATCATCCTGCTCTCCCCACCTTGGCACACTTCACCTGCCCTGTTTCATGTGGCTCCATCTCTCCCCATGTTTCATTTTTGGCTATATAGTTCTAGACAGCCTGTTCTTTATTATATTTGTAAGATATGCCCACGACACAGACACATGAAATTCAAGCATTACTTTCTTGTTGGTTCAAAGAGGTGGTTTTGCAGCAGGAAACTCTTGTAGAGGCCACGAAGGAGCAGAGAAAGTGGCTGTTTTACAAGAAGTAATTAATTTTTTCCCCTATCTTCACATCTTAGAAATAAAAAAAAAATGTATGCAGAGAGTATCAGGAGTAGCAGCACTAGTAAAGCTGAAAACATCATCCCTGACCTATGAATATTTGTAGGAGAGAACGATCCAGGAGGCTGTCTGGCCCTTGTCCTGCTCCTTCAGCTAGATGTACCCAGAAATATTCTCCTTAAACAAAAGAAGTCCTGCTGTTTCCAGCTCAGACAGACTGACAGATGAGGAGGACTGCTTTGGCAGCCTTGCCATCAGAGAAGGCCATCACTCTGAGCAGTTTGGTTTGGGTAAGAGCCCCACTGCTGATGCCCCTCAGTGCCCAGCACCCAGCTGGGCAGGGATGAGCCATGCCCCTTCTTAAAGGCAGAAACTGGAGGCACAGAGATATTCAGGCCTTTGACAATGCCAAGTGCAAGCATTTAAAAAACACACCAGCAACTCCCTGCCTGTGCATTTAGACTGCACTGTGACACCCTGTGCCAGGTGACTGCTGCCACCTCATCTCACCAGGACTCCCTCTCTCTTCCCTGGGTCCAGCACAGCATGGCCTGATCACACTGCTTCCCGTGGAGCTGCTGATGCTTCTCTCCCCATTTCCCCACCCTTCCCAGCCCAGGGCAGGTCTGCCTGTCACAGAAAGCCATCAGCTCACCCCACAGTGGAGCTCAGGGGTCCCCCTGCCAGCGCCACACAGCACAGAGACACCCCCTGGGATTTGCTGTCCATTATCAATTTGAGGGATGTCGTGCTGTGTTTGGATTGTGTCCTTCCTGCACGTCCTGACACAAGGAAAAGGTGACCCAGAGCTTGGGGGTGGAAGCTCTCCCCAAGAGCCTGCTGAAGGATGGGCAATGCCCTCTACTGCCAAAAGCAGCAGCAGAGCTGAACTAAGGTGAAAGAACAAACTGAGCAGGAGGACATGGCACAAGAGGAGCCAGGGGACTCATTTAGGGGTTATTCTGCCTTTGGGCAGTTCCTGTTTGTTCAGTACTGGGACTGCCAGAAGGGAATATTGTCCCATCCCTGCAGATCTATTTTGCTAAAAAGAAAATGTGTGAACTTCAGCCTGCTTTCCAAAACACCACTGGCTCCTCCCAGAAGCACAGTGTTCCCATATACATTGGTTTTTGAAAGATAGAGGCACACAGGTATGTACTGCTGGCAGTTAGCAGACCATTTTTAAGGGTCTTTTATAACTTAGGCCCTTTCTCCACATGCATGAGTACAACTGTTACAACTACAGCACACAGCAGTACCAAACACTGTCAAGACAGTTTTTAAACTCCCAAGGCAGGTATTCCTTTTTCAGCTTAAACCCAAGATTTGTTACAGTTCTTGAACAGGGCATAAGCAGTCTTCCAGAAAAGCTTGTTTGTTTAAATATATTGCAATGCTTCAGCCAGCAGCAGAAACCATGACCAAGAAGCCCCATAAATTCTATTAAATAGAAAGTATAATAAAGTATTAAATATGCTTCAGCAATCATCTATCTCCTTGAAAGATTTCACCACTCCACTCTAGCCGTGGAGTTTCCCAGTAGGGAAGACCCAGAACAAATCTATTAGTGCTATGAAAAATACTGTGCAACTCATCTGCATCAAAACCCATTCCTTCAGCTCAAGCTGCTGGGATTAATGCTGTAGCAGTGCTTGGGGCTCCCTGTGCTAGTTCAGCTGAGGAATAACTACATTTAATCTTACTGTTACTCTAGTATGATCTAGTTTTTATAAATCTACATCCCTCATCCGATTTTTTTTTTTTTTTTAAATGTATAGAAAGTGCTTCTGTGCCTGATGGCTGCCTGTCCCAGGAGGGTCTCTGTCCTTCCCAGGGACTCATTCCCTGCATGGCTAAAGCTCCCAAGACTGACAAGGTTTTCCTGAGTTCAACCCTTGGATCTCCTTTAAGCCATTAATTTCTGGCTTCCCCTTACCTGTGCATCATGGGCATTAAACAAAAGGCAGCCCGTGCACACAAAAAAGGAATCCCTTACAAATATTGGCTGTGTATTTGCAGGCTTACTGTCTTTGGTTCAGCTCCTCTCCAGAGGCCACAAAGCAGCCACCTATGCCATCAGAGCTGTTTGTTTTCTACCTTAATTCCACTCCAAAGCAGCGTATCTGCTCCAGTGCAGGTGCTGCAAACACACAGCTATGAACAGGCACAGCCAGGGCACTCCAGCTGCCTGAGCTGCACTGCCAGCACCTGCTTTCAAGAAACACGAGGACAAAACTGAAGCCAAACACAGCAAAATTTGGGATAAGTGGATGTCTTTAGGGAGCTTTCACTGGGAGATGAAAAGGATTTATAAGGCAAAGGGGAGGAAGAGAGCACAGATCTGATGACATGCAGGTTCAAAGACTGCAGAGAGGCTGCTTTAGATGACAATACCTCATTAACAACTATATAATATTTTATTTGTGTACTGCACTGATAAGAAATGCTTTTAAAGTCAAGTTTATAAGTGAGGATTTTAATACCAACTCATAAAAGAGGAAAGCCTGTCAGTAGATTCCTACAGCAACAGGGTCTTCACATCCTTTGGGAACAGTGCTCTTTAGATATTGCTCAAAAACAATCCCAAACCTGACAAAAAACCACCTCCTTCAATGGAGATCTGACCTCAGTCTCCTCTCCTCCAGACTGAACAAACCAAGTGCCCTCAGCCCTGGCCCCATGTGGAAAAAGAGCACCTGTGTAGGTATCCAACACTCCTTTCCTACACCCAGCACTGGCTCAGCTCCCAATGTCTCAACTGGTCTTATTGTCCAGGGTTTCACTCACCCCCCATTACCCCTTTAAAATCTGTGGCTGGTGACTAAGCAGCACAGGTATTGCAGGTACAAAATGTTAATGGACTTCTGGTATTTCAGACCTTGAGATGACTTTTTCAAGCACAATCTTAAATCTGCCGTGGTGGCAAGTGCACCTTGTGGCCCCCTCATTACAGACAAAGCTACTTTTTTTTTTTTTTTGACCTCCCAACCTCCCTGAAAATGGGAATTAACTTGTTCAAATTTCCTTTAGAAGGGGATGAAAAATCTTCACTACAAAGTCAGTTCTAACTCCTTTTGATAAAACGCTTGGGCACGGTGGGTGAGAGCAGACAGCTGAGGAAGTTCATGCCACAAAACTCAGGGATCCTCCCCTGAGTCTTACCGTACTTCAGCAGAGCTGAGCACGCACTTGCCATCCCCGATTGCTGATAAAGGGCAACGCTTTTGCCAGGGTGTAATCAGATAAAGTGCCATCACGCAAAATCTGAAACCGAGCAGGGGCTGTGGGCTTGTTTGCCTTTTTTTTAAATAAATAATAATAATAAAAAGTTCGTTTCTTTTACTTCACTGCAAACCTGTTGTCCTTTTCCAGGTAATATCATTGGTTCTGGGATCTTTATTTCCCCAAAAGGCGTTCTGGAGCACGCCGGCTCGGTGGGACTCGCCCTGGTAATTTGGGTGCTCGGCGGAGGCGTGGCTGCCCTGGGCTCGCTTTGTTATGCCGAACTGGGAGTCACCATCCCCAAATCGGGCGGGGATTACTCCTACGTCACTGAGATTTTTGGTGGGTTAGCTGGGTAAGTACCTCGTCTCTATATGAACTAATTTGAGAACAGGTTTACGCTGTGTATTTGTTGTGGAAAATCCGTCTGGACGTGGAAGAGAAAACATTTGTCAATAAAAACGCTTTTGCAAAATCAATCTTTCTGTTCTCATTAGAAACACCAAATTGCCCCTACAGGGACATCCCAGCGGTGCTTCCCAAGGGAAGGTGAGGGACGCTTTTACTTCCTTCACTGGCTCAAAGTCCGTGTGACAGAAAAGAGCGATGCTGAGTCCAAGGGACATTCCAGCTGGGAATGATCAGTGCCTTGTGTTGAGGAGCTTCACCCATCAGGGAGGCCAGGCTGGAGCTACTTGCCATGGATAAAGACAAAGCTGCTGCAGCTGTACAAAATAACCAGGAGTTGTAAATACAGAAAGAGGGGAATGCTAGTCCAGGGAATGATTTCCAGGGAATCACCACCAGTGGAGTAGCATTGGCTGAGGGAGGAAGGGACAAGTGAGAAGAGATCATCTTTTATATTTGAGTGTATACTTTTTCATGTAATAAACAAGATTAATTAAGCTGTCAGCCTGTACTCACAACTCTAGAGAAGCACCAAAATGCTCTGACCAGCTCCCTCCTTAGCAAGTAGAGAGGCCACACCATGTGCTGGTGGCTTAGTTATGAAAAATAAGCAGCATAACTGAAAACTAGAGAAAGATAAAGGGGAAAAAAAAAAAGAAAAAAAAAGAAAAAAAAAAAAGAGAGTATTCCTTCTCATCTGAGATGGAAAACAAGCTCCTAACAGTAGAGCTGGCTGCTGAGCAAGGGCAGATCAGAAGAGTCTGTCACCCTGTCCCATTGGAGGCTGTCCCCCTCCTTGTGGCACTGGGCACAGCCAGCTGGGTGAGCACACCGATTTCTGATGCTTGTCAGACTCGAGGCATTGCCCTGTGCTGGTTCTCATGGAAGTCTGCATTCCTGCAGCTGATGGAACTGCTCTCTGAACGCTGTCCCACTGGGCATAGACAATTACACTGACATCACAGAACGGATTGAGGTGACAGCATTGCCTTGGTTAACTAAATCCCAGCTCATCTCCACTGAGGTTTGTTCTCTCACAGCTGCACAGGAAAGCCCCTGCTCCCCCAGGACACTGCAGCAGGCTGGCAGCAGCTTCCCCATGCCCTGCTCCCAGGAACAGGGTCTGAGAGGAAGGACCAGGAAAATGAAAGAGCACAGAACCTCACAAACAGTCACAAGTGCTGGAAAATCACAAAACCAAAAGAATTAAGCTTTCTAGGGGAGAAAATGAGTACTTATGAATCAAGTACAACTAAACCTGGCTTTAAGTTGTTCCTCAGCTCACCCTGCGCAACGGTCAGAGAATTTACCTGATACCAGCAAACACCAGGCTGTGCAACAAACCACACACCAGGTGATCAATCACTGCCCAGCGTGTGCCTGGGGACAGTGCCACCTCCCAGAGCAGGAATGCCTGCTGGGGCAGTGCAAACCTGGTGTCCAGGTTTTTAATGCACAGGCAATATCAAAAACCACCACCTGTCACCTGAAGGGGAGCAGCGCTCCCATTCTTGCTGTGCAGAGACTTTTACCTTTTCTCCCAAGAAAAATCAACTGTGCCACTAGTGTGACTAAGGGTTGCATTAAGCAGGAAGCCTTCGGGTAGGTTTTGATGTAAAAAGGGGGAACTGAGTCATATTTTCCAGTAAAGCCAGGCTGGGATTGCACTTTGCTGAGCCCCCACTCAAAGCCTGCAGCTTAGGGGAACTCTCACAAGCACCTCCAGATTCCCGCTTTGGAAGAGCCCATTCACCAGTTGCAGATGGGGCTCTGAGCTTAAAGGGGCCCTTTGGGAGCCTGTGCCTCCCCTGAGGCAAGAAACACTGCTTCTCTCTTTTGATTTAATCCTTCTGCTGCAAAGTGCATCAAACTCAGCACACAAAGCTTTAGTCCATCTGCCAGGTGACTTCCCCAACAGCCAGTCTGGATGGTTTGGTCTATTCACACGGAGGTGTTTTGTTGTAAGAGCACCTGCTGTACCCACCCAGACCTCAACACCTCCACCTCTATTGTCCTGTCCCTGCCTCCCAAAATCCTCCCATTTATCGTGTTTTCCTGCATAGATATAAGGCAGAAGGAAATACTGTTTGATTTTATCAGCCACTGGAGTACTGCATGCCCCAGCTTCTGTGCCAGCAGTACTGATAGTTGGTTGGATAAATGAAAAACTCAAACAAACCAAACCAAAACCCAGTGGTCACATTGCTTAGGTGTGATGATAAGAAGGTGAATGGAATCAAAGAGAGAGGCAGGACAGGGCCGTCTCCTGAGCTGGCAGGAGCTCTGGCTGCAGAGCAGCAACCCAGCTCAGAGTCCAGCTCAAAGACAGCGTGAAACTGCTGAGGAGTGGTGGTGATGGCAAAGCTTGGCTGGAGATGACCCCGAACAAGGACACTCCTTGGCTCCTCTGGCCAGGGCAGAAGGAAGAAGTGAGGGAGGGCTCCTGTATCACCGGGCTCTGGTCTGGAACCAAAGAGCAGACCCTCCCTTTCACCTTCATTTAGAGATCACCTTCTTTAAACAGCATTTGTGTGTGACACACTGGCTGCAGTGGAGGCGTCACAGCCCGTGCTGCTGAGCCAGCTGAGCACAGCTCTCTGTACACACACGTGGGCTCGTGGCTCATACAAAGAACATCACCCACAACAGTAAATTAAAAGGCTCGATATGTCTTCTTGCAGAAGACAATGAATAAACTCAGCTTCATGAAAAGCCCTCCAGTGCGTTTCTGACAACACAGCTCCTTCTAAAAGCTCAGCAGTGAGGTTGCAGCTAACACAGCTGCTTCACCAGCAGAGAGGGGTGGCTGGGCATATGTCCCTCCCAAAATCAGGCAGCAGAGAGTTTTCAGCCAGAGTTTTGCTAAGTGTCGCTCTTAAGTGCAAGTGTAACATGCTTCAAGTATAATGCCATGTTTCCTTGTTGTTATTGCAAAAATCTGAAGCTTCCAGAGGCAGTAAATCTTTCAGCAAATAGAATAGCATTAACAGTGTTCAAACTAGCTCCACCTTTCTTAAAGCAGTTCTGGTTTTCCTGTGATAAAGTGAGCTGTGCCACAGCATCTGTTTCTAACTGTTTTATTTTGCTAATGATGCACAAGCAGGGCACACTCAAATTTCATCTTTTCATAGGCTGCTTTTACTCTATAACATTTTATACCTAAAGCAAGATCCTCATGGGAATAGAGGCACATACCAAAGTCATGTTGGAGAATCGATTTCACCAAGTCCACTAGACTATTAAAGACCCAGATCAAACTACGCTGTTTATTTCTTTCCCCAGGTGAGGAAATTAGTATGCAGAGATATCTGCAAAAAAACTGAGTTTTGGATGACTGGCACTTCCCATGAATGCCACACCTTCCCAAAATCAGCCCCCTGCACCACAGATTGTCACTTATTCCAGCCTGTTCCTAAAATGTGGGGGCGGAGCTCTAATTAAGGACGTTATCTCACACATAAACACGCTGATAGGAGAATAACCATTAACTTCAATGAACTTTGGATCAGACTCAACAACAGCAGAGGCCAGCCAGCCAGCAGCTATTGAGGCTTGCTACTCACAACTATGGTTTGTTCAGAATACAGGCAGAGAGGTTAATTTACCAGCTCGCTCACCACCACCACCAGCAGCACGTGCAGGAGCCCAGATTTCTCATGCAAACTCTAATGTTCAGGAAAAAACTCAAACAAACAAACAAAAAACCAATACCAACCAAACAAGAGCAGTTGCACCTTTTTCTCTGCATCCATCTCTCTCAAGCCTGTTTCTAAAGACCTGATCAATTCTTAGTCAGCAGCAAGACAAGATATAACTTCTCAGGTTCTTGTAAACACAACTACTGGGTAACTGTGAAAGGCTGTCAGGTTCAGCTGACAGGTTCAGTTGTTCAACTCCCAACCCCCTCAGGGCAGTAATTCCCCCACTTTCCACTTGAAGACCCAGGCAAAGTAATTCCAGGTGTGCCATGGTGACATCTGCCTGTCTCCAGCAAATGCCATCTCCCCAGAAGCAATTTAAGTCAGGTACAGCCACTGCCTGCTGGCTGGGCCTCTGGCTCCTTACCTGCCTGCACACCCCAACCTGACCTCACTCAGCACCACCAGTCCCCAAACCCTATCAGCAAATTGTTATTGCAGTCTTTAGGCCCTGTTTATTCTTCAGTGAGGACCTGTTGAGTTAACCCACACAGCAAGCAGGGTCTGCAGAGACACCCCAAACTGGGCACATCACCCACACCACCAGACAGCACAAAGTGATCACTGGAGAAAACTGTTCTGAACCTCAATAAAATAATTTCAGAAATAGGGGAAAAGAAAAGGAGCAACACAACAAAATAAAGAAAGAAAAAACCCCACCTAGTCTACCATAAAAAACAACAGTGCCAGGTGGGAAGGTACCCAGATCTTGTATCAGTCCAGTTTACCAAATTAACTCTGGTAGCTAATAATTGTCCCATATTCCTGAGAAACAACAAGGCAAAGTAAAGGATGAGACTGAGAGACACTCACCACTCTGGCTGAGGAGACTCCAACAAGCAGCACTCCATCCCTCCCGGTTAATGACAGGGGGAGGGGTCCCCTCAGCTGTGCCACATTTATGGGGCTGGCAGCAGGAAACACACTGGGTGGGTGCAGCCTTTTAAAGAGCAACTTGCATAATATGGAAATTATCCTGTCTTATTTGGAAATAACATTTCAAATCCTCATTTGTGCTGGGCACCCTGTATGTTACATTTGTGCACGTGTGTGAGTGAATGACTGTGAGTGTATCTGTGTCTGCATTACATGGCAAGAAGGACTTCACTTTCTTGCCATGACTACTTCTCACCGCAGAAATAACGATGTTTCAAATGTTTTAAAGCACTAACCAGATCCCTTGCTGCCTTTGGGACTTTCTTCTCCTCTTCCCAGGATGAGAAGCCAAAATTTGTCACGCTTTATATTTGCACGAACACCTTGCAATCCCCTTAAGCCACAGCTGGAGGCAGAGAGCAGAGTCATTGCACCCCAGCTGAGGGATCCATCACAGAACACTGCACACTGCTCTGCCCTGGCCCAGGTCACAGAGCCAACACGAATGGTGACAAGAAACCCAGCCTGTGACTGGAGGTCCTGCCAAAACCCCTCCGAGCTGCCTTCGATGCAGGGACGTGTCAGCCCAGGAGCAACAGAGCTGCTTTCCTTCAGACACGCAGCTTTAAATCAAAGCATGCCTGCTGGGCGCAATCCTCGCTCTTTCACACATTCGTAACCCGAGCTTTGCTTTACAATGGTTCGTTTAAAATCCAGATCGTGCTGAGGACGCGAGAAAGGGGGTGAGGGGAATCACAAGTAGGGGGCTGTTTTAGGTGTGACCAGGATGAGGGTGCTCAGCCCTGGTGCCTCGGGAGCTGAAGTGCTGCAGAGCTGGGCGTGTGTTCCCTCCAGCAGCACAGCCCCAGCGCCGCTTTTTGTGCTTTTCCTTGTCTTTCCAGGTTCCTGCTGCTGTGGAGCGCCGTGCTTATCATGTACCCAACCAGTCTGGCTGTCATAGCCCTGACCTTCTCAAACTATGTCCTGCAGCCCGTCTTCCCTAACTGTATCCCCCCCTATAATGCCTCCAGGATCCTCTCCATGGTGTGTTTACGTGAGTATTTGCTTCTCACACACACACAAACACACAAAGCTTGACTGGGTTTCACAAGGGGCCACTCGAGGAGCTGCTCCCGCCAGGCTGGGGGCACGGCCACAGCTCCAAAGGCCAGTGGGGAGGTCCCAGGACAGGCACCGTGGCTGCTGTGGGATGTTACATCCCTTCCCCCCTGCCTGCAGCAAGCACGGTGGTCTGGAGTGAGGCACAGCGGCACCAGATCCCGGTGGGTGCCAGGGAAAGTGGCAGCAGGTGAGCGTGTGGGATGGGACAGTGCTGTGCTCCCTGCGGAGCCACGGGCTCCTGGCACAGCTGATGGCACAGCTGACCCACCACCTCTGAGCCATTCCTGGTCTTCTTTCACCTTCCCAAACGTGAGTGTGCAGGCAGTGCAGCACGCTGTGTCAGTCACTCACAGAGCTGCAAAAGCAAACCCGAGCTGCAGGACTGAAGATGTTCACTGCTCCTGTGAGGAGGGGATGATCCCAGCACGCTGAGCACGACTCAGGCACAGTTATTGGAGCTGGGGAGAGCCCTGACTGGCAGAACTCGAGGAGTGAAGGCTCACGGCTCCCACAGCTGGGAGTCTCCCGGGGAAAGGCAAAGCTCCTCCTCACCCTCGTGCCCGGCCACGCTAGAGCTCCCTGCAGGAACACGCTCACCAGTCTGTGTTTTGCAATGCTGTATGTTCTTAAATAAACATGAATTCCCTGTCACTGAATTCAGTCTTTTGCTCTCCAGTTCTCCTGACCTGGGTGAACAGCTCCAGCGTGCGATGGGCAACGCGCATTCAGGATATATTTACAGCAGGAAAACTCTTAGCCCTGACCCTTATCATTATTGTGGGCTTCATACAGATCTTTAAAGGTACTCTGTGAGACAGCTCTAACACGGGTATGGTACTGTTGACAGACTTGATTTCTTCCCACTTACTGCACTGTTTCCCCCTTACAAACCGACCTGAAGGTGTGCTGGATGTAGCTGAGCTGCAGGGCTGTGCACTCACAGGGCTGTGGAAAGGATGGAACGTTGAAACGGGGAAAAATCAGCTGTATCCGCTTAAAAAAGCCCCTTTCCAGCCCACCTCATGGGATTCGATAGAATAAGGGAGAGCAGCTGAGGGTGTTTCAGGATAGTTACTTATTTTTTTTTAATCTGTTGTGTATTCCTTGAATTTGAAGTGCTCTGGATGTAAAAAGAATAAGCAATGCCTTGCCCAGGGCAGGAAGATACCTGCTTCATTCCAGGCACTAGTCTAATTCCCTAAAAAAAGTCACGTTTAAGATTAAACATAGGCAAAAAAAAAAAGTCTCACTGATTCACCACTTAATGAAAAGCAGAAAGCACGAAAGACTTACAAGGTTTTTATTTGTATATGGTGAGTCATATAAGGGTAGAAGAAATCTACAGAGAGCAAAAATCCTTGTTTTCTCGGTGGTAACAGTCCTACAATCTTGACAGGTCTTCCAGCCCCACAGACATTTTATTTTCAAATATTTCTACTAAACCACACCAAGCTCTTGTAAAAGAGAACTGCACTGAGAACAGGCAGGAATTTACCCTGCCAAGGAGCCACCCTCAGGCAGGGCAGGCTGTGGAGGGTCCCCTGAGTGGTGACAAGATGCCCAAACCATCCTGCAGAAAGCACTGCCAGGGCAGTGCCAGCCCACGGGGTGACAGGAAGAGCATGAAGTCTCCACTCTAATAAGGAATAAAGAATAAAAAGCAAAAGTTAACCTGTTTTCCAGTGTCTCTGGTAGGTAGGGGTGGCTTAACCTCTCGCTTGCGCTCTCTGTGCAGGAAACTACAAAGAGCTGACACCAAGCAACGCGTTCAATTTTTGGATGACTCCCTCCGTGGGGCATTTAGCTTTAGCTTTTCTGCAGGGGTCCTTTGCTTTCAGTGGCTGGAACTTCCTGAACTACGTGACAGAGGAGCTGGTTGATCCCCGCAGGCAAGTATCCATTTCCATGCCATCCACATTTCCTCGGAGTGCCGAGGACTGGAGCCATCTGGTAGAATTATTCATTTCATGAGATGCTGTCATCCCGTGTCTGTGGGACTGGTCCTTCTGAAGGAGAATGATTTTTCTTTAGAACAGATAGCAGGCAAGCTCCAGAAACATTGGAGTTAAAAATACATGGCATCCAGGCAACCTATAGACAAAGCAGCATCTTTATGGCACTGCTCAATCGCACAGAGCTTCCACAGCAGAAAATTAACCATTGAGGAGACACCACACAAGCATTTACTGGGAGAACCACCTTTATTAGAAAAATGTCAAATTATCCTGGAAGTTGCTTTGCTTTTTCACCCAAAGGGGGGTCTCCCACAGCCACCTGAAAGAGCAGATCGGTTGTGCAGTGAAAACAACAGTCCCAGGGCACCAGGTCACTGCTGGTCCTGGGTGTGGGAAGGGGCTTGGAAATGATTCCTCACAAGCAGGTTGGGATGGCTGGAGGGAAAGGGAACTCAGTTTTAGCAAAGCTCAAGTGTTCCAACATTTCTGAACTGATGAAGTGGAATGACAAATGCCAAGAGCAGCTCTTGGAGTGTTAGTTATTTCTGGGCATCCAATGCACAACAGCAATTAAACAAGGAGGAATTCAAGCTACTACACAGCCCAGACAGAAATTACTTAAAGCTGCAGCCTTAGAATGGCCCTGCACACCAGTGAGTGGCAAAATGCATGTCCAGAGATCTTGGCAGAAACAAAGAAAGTGTGGTAACGTGTTATTTTAATAAACAACATTTTAATGGACAGCCACAATTTCAAAGCTGAATAATAGTAAGTTATGACTCGAACAAGGTAAATACAACCTTAGTTGAGAAATAAAGGGAAAATGGAACAAATGGCCTCTTTTTTTTTTTTTAAATTGTTTTTGCAGCCTCTGAGGGGAAAAATTAAAATACATTAACAAAAAATTGGATAACCAAAACTACTTCCCACTTTTACTAAATCTTCTGTTCAAAATCACAAAGGTTAAATATGCTTTTTAAAACCTTTTTTCTAAATCTGACATACAGAGAAAAACTGCATTATTTTGCTAGATGCAGACCAGTCCAGGTGCCCACCTCTGAGGAGGTCTCTGGACTGGAGATCAGGTACAGCTGTAGTGCTGCAAGTTGCCACATTATTGCACTGACCAGAGCAGGTTTATGGCACACGATGGGCCAAGGCAGCAGCTGAACAACGGAACCCCCTTCTTTTTCAGAGCAGGTGAAGGTGAAGCAAAGCAAGGCATTTAAGGCAAAAGTCCCAAGACTTTTGGGAAATGGCTGTTTCGTTTTTCAGTAACAGGCTGTCCCAGTCCCAGCCCAAAGGGCGCTCGTGGTCTGTTTGTCCCAGGGCTCTCCCTGCAGACAAGGCATTGTGCAGCACTTTCAGCCTTCTCCACCATTCAGTGGGTCAGAGAGCCCCTGGAAAGCAGGGAAACTCCTCCAGAGAACCCCCCCCCTGAACCCAAACCCAGCCAGGCTCAGCTGGGTGAGCTCCCCCAGGGCCCTACACGGTTGTTGTGATCTCTCTGTGCGTGACTGTCGTTGCTTATCTACCCTCCCAATTCTTTTATTAGGAACCTACCTCGTGCCATATTCATATCCATCCCATTGGTGACATTTGTGTATACGTTCACCAACATTGCCTATTTCACTGCCATGTCACCCCAAGAGCTCTTGTCCTCCAACGCTGTGGCGGTAGTAAGTAAACCATTCCCTGGATGTCTCAAACACACCTTGATTTCGGTTCTGTGCTTTGCAGTGTATTTCAGTTTCTTTGCCTTCTGTTGCTTTAGACATTTGGTGAAAAGTTACTGGGCTATTTTTCCTGGGTTATGCCAGTCTCAGTGGCCCTATCTACATTTGGAGGAATAAATGGATACCTTTTTACCTCATCAAGGTTAGATGGAGTACAATTTTATGAACGTTATCTGATTTGGGGAGGGGCTGTTTTAATTTCCTTTGCTAAAGAAATGCTAGCTAATTTTGGATGTTGTAGAGCACGAGGTCATTGTTGGGCGTTTGGATACAATCAGTTATGAATTGCTCTGTTTCAAACCAGCCAATGTAATATTGAGTCATGAAATCTCTTGCAAACTAATCTATGTGAGTTACTGGAGGTGACTGCAGATGTGGAATAATTCACAGTAAGAGCCAAACACAGCTTTAGCGTGGAACCAAAGTAATTTTACATCAGTAAAGTTCCAGTAGCTACAAACTGAACTGTGCTTAGCTCAAAGAAGAGTTTTAGGGCCTGGTGCTGTTCCCAGTTACAGGCAATTTTCACACTCATGCTGGAAAAACTTGGAGGCAAGATGCTTTGCATGCATACTGCTGGTAGTGGGACCAGAATCTATACAGTCTGTTAGACTGCAGTCAGTAAAGTCTATTTGTAATAACTGACCTCTCTGAAATCTAATTTAAAAGTTATAATGTTTTATTATGGTGTTTTTTTGATGAAGCAACTCAAGTACCTTGGGGAAGTTATTTATCTCAGCACTTTCATGAGTATAATGAGATGCAGCAAATCTTAGAGCATGTGTTACAAGTGCACTTAAAATGTTTAGGGGCGTTCCACCTTACCCAAAACCCTTCTGACACTGGAAATATCCACACAACCTTCAGAGTACTCATCCCTCCCTGGGTAAAGAGGCAGCACTGGCCAGCAAGGCAGGGACTGGGCAGCTTTCAGAGATATTTCAGCACATCATTTCACAGGTAACATTAGCTGAAGGCTCTAGTTTGAACACCTTTCTCCAGGTGACTCAGGCAGTCTCTAGTTGTCTCCCCAGTTCAGCCACTGTGGGAGGAGATGAGGTGTTACATGGCTAAGGACTGGAGAGCCTGTTGCACACACATCCAGTGGGTTCATTATTACTCTTCTTCCTTGCAGGTTGTGTTTCTCTGGTGCCCGGGAAGGCCATCTGCCGAGTTTGCTTGCCATGATCCATGTCAAGAACTGCACGCCCATTCCTGCCCTTCTCCTCTGTGTAAGTGCCACCCCTGCTCTGCCACTGTGTAACCTGCTTTTGGAAACACTGAATCACAGAGAGGAGAGCTGGAAAAACCCCGGAGAGCCCATTTTACCCCAGAAGAGGAGAAGCGAGCAGGGCTGAAGTGCTGCTGGTTTGTGCCAGCTGGGCAGCTCCAAATGCTCCAGAGAGAAGCAGCCTTTGGCCTGGGAAATAATCCCTCCTCCCAACCCCCCTGACACCTGCAGAGCTTCCCTCACACCTGAGCTGCAGTGTAAGCTCCTTACCTCTTGTCCTACCTGCAGCAGGGATAGGGACTGGCTTTTGAAACAGAGCTACTTCATTTAAGGGAAGATGAGCTCCTTAGACGATTTTGCCTGCTTTCCACAAGCATTTGGAAAGCCCCATGGTCCCTGCTAACTCCACTCAGGCAGGGCTGCTCTAGATCCTGCCACCAAATCCAGAGGCATGGTGGATCCCAGGGAGCAGACAAAGTGCTCCTAAAATTACTCACTCTCAACAGCCAGAACATCCTGTGAGGGGTGATCAGGCTGAGGGACATGGACATTTCTTTTCCATGGGCCAAAAAATTTTACAGTGTCCCTGAATAATGCATCTGCTCAATGGTACATCAAGCAGGCATCAGGTCACCTGCAAGGATCAGACAGCCATGGTCCAGTTGCTGGTGTGCTCCTGTGGGAGGAAGGTTTCTCTCACTCTTTAGACAGTGTGAATTTCCACAGTACTAATGACTTACAGAAGTTATTGTTTGAAACAAAGATCTTCATATTCTTTTACCAGCAGCGAAGCTAGAACATGTGATGGGTTTTATATCGTGGGCATAGGAGAGGGTAAAGAGGAAAATGATTCCCAAAGCTGTTGTCCCTGGCTGCAGGGAATTCCCCAAAGGGCATTCGCTTGCAATCTTGGCTGCACCAATGGCTGCCAACTCCAAATTTGCCATTGGTATCAAAACCACCCCAGATGCACTCAGAAGATTCATGGTTACATGCCTTCTGGCTCTAACAGCAATTCTGGCACAATACACCCATGCAAAATTTCACCAAATAAGCCTCCTGGACATTCCCATTCTATGAGAAAATGCACATCTTGCTGAAGCTTTACAGCATTCCCGGGTTTAGAGCCCCTTCACAAACATCTTGCTGTTGCTTGTTGGGAGTTTGGGATACACTGCCCCTGCCTGCCCTGCCCCAGGGCACCAGGGGATCCCGATGGGTAGCTGTGCTGCACGGAGCAGAACTCCTTTGTCCTTAAAAATCCTCGGGCTGAAATGATAACACTGAGTCCCAGAGGACTCACTGCAGAACAGCCCTGACCAGGGTGAGCTGAGCAATCCATCAGGCACAGCCCCCTGCTCTGCTCCAACCACTCCCTCTAATCACGACGCAAATCCCAGAGGGAGCTCAGCACATCGATTCACCCTTTGCTACAGGAGAAAACAGGGCTGGACTTTAGGCAAACCTAATTAACACATCAGGCTCCTTTTCTCTCCCAGTGAAACACACCTGGCTCCCTGCACGGAGAAAGGTTCCTCTGCACATGGAAAAAGGCTGCTTTAACATCACCAGTGAGCCCTTCGTTTTTATTTATTTACTGTTTTACTTCCAAAAACCGAGGGGCCGAGCTAAACGTAAAATAAACAGAGTGGGGTGTTTTTTTCCTGCAAGGCAGTGGGGAGCGGCTGGCCCCACGTGGCCGTGGCCAGGCTGTGGGAGGGCAGCACACCCCCACACCGTGAGCAGATGTGACACATCAGTGTCACCCTCACATGGCACCTTGTGCCCTTCAGTGGCAGCAGAAGGTTGCACACGTGTGTGACCCGGTGTCGGGGACAGCAGAGACCATGTTAATGACACCAGTGTGACACTGTGTCCAATTTTAAACCCATTTTGTGGTGAGACCGCTCAAGGTGTTGAAATCCCCCAGCCAAGCCTGCCGGGCTTTGAACAGGGGAACAGTGGGACCAAAGGGCCATTTGGTTGTGGTGGGGCTCAATTCCTGGTGCTGCTGGTGCAGAAGCCTTCCCTCCTGGGAGGACTTTGTTATGGAAACAGCTAATTAAGAAAAAGGACATAAACAAAAAGAGAGCCTGGAATAAATCAGACAAACAAAATCCTGAGTGCTCTCTGGCGGGGTTTGGATGTTTGGTTTCCCCCCAGGCTCTGAGCAGACAGTGTTCACTGGACTGGTCTGTGGTGCAGGTGAGGGCTCAGCTCAGCCCCTGGGTGGGAGACTAAAGGATCAGCACCCTGGCCCCCAGGACAGCTTTCCAAGCTCTACAGCAGTAGGCAGACTCAGAATTTAAAAAGGCGAGTGTAAATATGGAAATTTCTACCATCCATCTGCCGGTTGCCAAACACAAATAATGCTCAAAAGATTGATGGCCCCGATCGGCTGCGACACAAACCTCTAATCCTTTGTAATCCAAAGGCCACAACAACACCACAATCCCCTGAACAGAACACCTGAAGTCTGCAAGAAATATTTTCACCTGGAGTCCTCGCCCCAGGGCTCAACAGCTTTTGAAACACTTAACAGAAATGGGTGGGGTGAGAGCTCTGCCAGTCCTCCCAGCCCAGCCATGGGCAGCAGAGACACCTCTGCCAGCACCCCAGGGTATTTATAAACAAACCCTCTGGTGCCTGGCTTCAGCATGCCCCAAATAACCCCAAATCCTCATTCAGCCCCATTGGCACAGCTCAGGGATAATGCACCGAGCCACAGGAGGCAGCAGATGCCCAGCAGGGGCCATGGACAAAAGGAGTTTTAAAGCTTTCATGGGATTTTTGCTTGGGTTTGTTGTTTTTAAGCTACCTTTTCTAGTAATGGCTCAGGAAGGCTCTGCTCCTCTCTTTGCAGTGTTTGGCCACTCTTATCATCATGCTTGTTGGAGACACCTACACACTAATCAACTACGTGTCCTTCATTAACTACCTCTGCTATGGAGTGACAATTATAGGCCTGATCGTCCTACGCTGGAGGAAACCCAAAATCTTCAGACCTATCAAGGTGACACTGTTAATGATAAATTTCTTGGTTGCAGTAGTGATGCAAAGGGTGGGATGGGAACACCAAACCCTCCACTGCACTGTTTTGAATAACAGGTTTGGGTTTTTTTGGAGTAACGTTAATGTTTTAAGGTCCCAAAGCATGCCCCAGAGTGCCACAAGTGCAAAAGGGGGATACACAAGTTCTTGTGAACTTGTTGGGGTGGGCAGAGAGGAAAACAGTGGTAGAGGGCACCACACAACATATGGGGGGTCCTGAAGCCACAGCACTGCCTGCAAGCCCACCACAGCCAGTCAGCCACTGCTGTTGCTCTGCACAGTCGTGCTCTGCTCTGCTCTCTCCTGGTAGGTGAACCTCCTCATCCCCATCACTTACCTGGCGTTTTGGGCATTTCTGCTGATCTTCAGCTTATACTCAGAGCCTGTCGTCTGCGGGGTTGGACTCATTATCATTTTAACTGGAGTGCCAGTGTTTTTCCTCGGAGTCTACTGGAGAAATAAACCAAAGTGTGTAAATAGGCTAATAGGTAAGCCAGCAC
>NW_020956645.1:32324-34601 GCF_003031625.1 Empidonax traillii
TTCTCTTTGTATAAAGCTGTTAATCAGAAGAGATTGAAATATACATTTATATCTAGAAGAAAAAAGGTGTGGTTTTGTGTGTCTATGCAAAGACAGACTCCACATTCTAAATAATGGTATGAACACACAGCTTGCTAATGAAAATCATATATATTCAGCTTGCTGTTTAAAAAGAAACTCACAGCAGACATGCCCTGTAGCTAAACCTGAACCCTTAACTCATGTTGGAGGCTCTCATGGCTGAGTCATTTTCCACAGCTCAAAATCCACTTTCCATGGTATAATTTCCAACAGATTAATTTTTTCAATACCTTCATTATCTAGTCAAAAAATTAAATGTATTACAGTACCAGCAATAATGGTTGGTTTCAGAACTGCTAAGTTTCAGTGTGGGTTTATTTTTGTTTGTTTAAACAATTAAGGTATGGAAATCAGCCAGCATGGAAACGTTGCAACTCTTGAGACAGGTCTGTGTGGTAAAGAAAAAGGTAACAACAACAACAATATTAATAGTACTATTATTATTAATAATAATGATCCTGCAGCTGCTACCAAGGCTTTGCTTGGCTGCTCTTTAAGGAAAACAAAAGCAAAATTAAAGAACCAATTGCCTCATAGCTGTCAACTGGGTTTGACTCAATTTTTCCCTGATTGCACTGCCATACTTTAAAACATTTGGCCTTAAATCAGAAGGCTGAATTTAGAACAGGATGGCTTCCTAGAGCTCATCTTCGAATTACTTGCCAAAGCCCCAAAAGGTGCTCCACGGTGTTTCATTTTTAGGAACAGCTTCCTCTCTGCTCCCAACATCACAGACATTAAAGGCTTTGCAAAGTTTAATGCCTAATGTGCAGGATTTCTAATCATAGAAATCAATGTACGCAATTAGAGAGATAAACTGATATGCTAAATGAAATTTAGCACCATGCCCAACACAAATAAGAGGGATTTTTCCAAAAGACAAAGCAACAAGCCCCGAAGGAGACCTAATTGGTAGCATTTTAAAGCCCAATGAACAAAAGAAAAACCTTGAGACAGCTGACAGCATCAGCACGCTGAGAATATTGTAATGCTTGTTAAGGAAAAACAGAAAAGAGTTTCAATAAAGCTTCAATAGCAATGAAATACGATATAAACCTATATTTTATATGCTATTATATTTATGTAGCAATAAAATATTGGAGGCTGTAATGCAGAAAAATAGCCTGCAAAGCATCACCTGTAAGTCAGCCTAAGGAAGAGTCAATAAAAGATGGATTGGATTATTCTTATCTGCATTATCACAGGATTTAGAAAAGCAGCAACACATCATGTCATCACTGTTCTACAGGCCTTGCAAGATAGAAGAGATAAAATTCCAGAGGAAACAGGCACTGAGTGGGCACCAGTGGGAAGCAGAGGCACTGCTGCTGGCCTGGCCACTCTCAAGTGTTTTCAAAAACTTGATAAAGGGATCAGACGTTTTCCATTCACCTTAGTACACAAACCAGAAGAGTTTCATCTCAGCAGGGTCAAGGGAAGAGACTTGTTTCAGTTCAGAGTTTTCATCCAACTCAAGAGGGACAGATGAGTCACTGTGCATTCAATAATACATTTGTCTTGGAAGCATCTTTACAAAGCACATACCCAAAAATATGCAGATGAGGTTTCCTCAGTCACTTCTGAAACACAACCCCTGATGCAGCCTCTGACCCCAGGACTGAAGCTGGTGGCCCCAGAGGTGCAGCACCATCGCCTGGTGAGGTGCTGGGGTGGGTTGGGAAGCCCATGGCTCTCCCCTGAACAACCCAGTGCTGTGAGAGGTGGAGCTAAATAAAATAATTCAGCTCTGAGGGAAAGCCAACCAATGAACAACCAACCTCCAGCAAACGCGCTGTCCCATCCTTCACATCCAGAGGGCTTTTCAAGGTTATTTCACAGAATATTTTGGGCTGGAAGGGACCCACAAGGATCATCAAGTCTGACTTTTAGCACTACACAGGACACCTGAAGAGTTTACCCCCTGTGTCCCAGAGGATCATCCCAACCCTCCTGCAGCTCTGGCAGCCTTGGGGCTGTGCCCACTGCCCTGGGGAGCCTGTTCAGTGACAACCAGCCTCTGGGGGAAGAACCTTTCCCTGAGATCCCCCCTGAGCCTGCCCTGACACAGCTCCAGCCATTCCCTGGGGGCTGTCCCTGCTCCCCCCAGAGCAGAGCTCAGTCCTGCCCCTCCTCTGCCCCTGCCCAGGCAGTTGGAACTGCAGGGAGGTCTCCCCTCAGTCTCCTCTGCTCCAGCTG
>NW_020956645.1:35130-99300 GCF_003031625.1 Empidonax traillii
GCTGTTAGCAGTTATGCAGCTCCTGAGGAGTTTTAAGACAGATGTTGAAGTGCATGTCATAAGAGGAAATTGAAAGAAAAACAAAGGGTAAACGTTGCTTGGAATTTGTCTTTTCCTAAAGCTTTAGAGTTCAGGCCGTTGTGTCCTGTCTCCAGCTCCAGTTGTGAGCACAGGCAAACCAAACTCTTTGGTTTCTAAGCCTCCTCTCCTTGGTCCTTGACACCTCTCACCAGTGCTCTGCCTTCAGTGAGGAACTTCTGCACTTGGACAAACAGAAGAGGATTAGAAAGTGAACCAGAGATGCTGAGAGGACAAAACCAAACTTGCCCTAACACCTCCCAGTAAGATGTAGCAATAAAAGGGATCTAGAAGGCATCATAAAACAGGAAACATAAAATGAAGAGGGAATAAACCAAACCTCCAGCACTCACCTCAGCCTTGGTCACCATTTAATTCCTGTAGCCAAGAACCCCAGAGCCAGACTCTGAAAAGGGAAGGATGGCCCACTGAACAGTTTGCAAGGGCGACAGGCTGACAAAGGACAGGACACAAGGTGTGCTGCCTGCCAGGTTCAGACAGCTGTTTGTGATAACTGGATTTTAAATCCTAGCACCTACCTGGAGATTAAAAATCAATTTCCTGCCAAGGCCACAGATCTTAAACAACCAAAGCAGTTTTTCCTCTCAGAGAAAGGTCTGATTAAAAAGCACTTAATTCCCTCCAGGCTTCTCGAGTTTGCCCCTTGGCTTGTTGTAAGACATATCTATTGTACTGCACGGGTTGTCAATAAACCTGTAAACACCCAGGTATCATTTATCACTCTATTTCTATTTTATGGATTACTCCCATTTCAGCCTCATTACATCAGGGAACGGTGGCATGGCTTGAAGCTTTAGTGCTTTGCCACTGCTGCTGTAGCTGAACGAGCACGGCTGCCAGGCTAGAAGGGATGATCCCTCTGTACCCAGCTGTGCCCTTCCACACTTCAGGGTCATCCCAGATTCATCTGCAGCCATGAACTCTGTCCAGTTCTCTTCAATGCAGATGAAGATTTCCAAGTTTGTAGGGTACATGTCTGTCAGCACAAAATCCCTGTCAGCCTCCACCTTCTCCTGAAAAAGAGCAAGACAGAGCCAGCGGTACCTCCAAGGAGATGGGGGAGGAGGAGCATCAGCAAAGCAAACACTGCCCTCAGGAACGGGAAGGAGAGGCTGCACTTCAGAAATTATTTTTTTTAACCACCCTAACAGTCATACCGCTTTGACTTCTTTTTTTACCTGGGGTGTATGCACAGATACATTTGAAAGGCAGTAAATGCAACAGTGAATTGCTAGTGCTAAGATTTCACGTGTCATTTAAAGCAGTGGCATCCCCTCCACCAGTTTCAGCTACAAGAAAAAGCAGATTATAAAAAAAAAACAAACCAAAGGTACAAAACCAAATCAAAACACACCCATTTCCCTTCACACCCATGTGAGCACAGAGAGCCATAGGCTGGCAAAAGACTGTGAGAATATCGTTTGGGAACCCCCAAGATTTGGTTTTGGAGTGACAGTCAGAAACCCACAGGCTCTGGGCACGTGAAATTTTATTAAAAATTAAGGGATCCAAAGCAAGAGCAAAGTATGATGATGTCCAGCATCTCCCTTGCTTAGCATCTTGCTCAGTCCAGGAAGCAGCAGCAGACACTGGCAAACACGAGGCCACACCTGAACCTGTACAAAACCTTATTACCCAAATAAGATCTATTAAAAACAAAACAGCCACAGAGAACAGAAACAGAAAACAAATACAAGGCATGTTACAGAGTCATAGACAAGCTGAAAGGTGCCAGACTTTCTAATATTCCCTATGTTTTAACAGCAGTAAGAGAAAACATAAGAAACACTTTTCACTTTATGCTGCCTCTGAGCTTGCATTCTTTTTAAACCAGTAGTTTTTCTTCTCTAGTCAGAGACGTTTTTTAGGGAGGGCTTTTTTTGGCTGGTTGGACAGGGGAGTTTTGTATCTTAAAAAAACCCAAACCGAACAAACACAACTTTGCTTCCCATCTGTCGACAAAAATCTTTTACAGAGTGCAGAAAAGCATTATTAAAAATAACAAAAATGGTAACAAGTTTACTAGCTGATTAACTTTAGGTTGTGTAGTAGTTAAAGGGTTTTATTTCCACTTTTTTGACTTTTTTTATAATTTTAAGAAGTTCTGCATACAAGGGGACAGTTGGTATGAAACAGAACCGAGGTGCCTTCAAGGACAGTTGTTTCCCTGTTTTTCAAGAGGAAGGGCAGACATGCTAAGGCAGACTTTGGGTTTATCCAGGTATATCCAGATATTCCAGGGCACTGCAACACACCTGTTTGTGCAAAATTAACAGTAAATTTGAGACTCTTTGTGTAAGCTGGTTGTTCCCAAAATACAGCAGCATTCTGAAGTACACATCCCAACTTTATGAGCCTTATGGTGGTGATGGTTTAAAGCATGGCATGATTAACATTATTTTATTATAGAAATACTTTTCTGTAACAAAATTAAATATGCACTTATTTCTAAGATCCTTCATATCTACACAATATGAGCCTTGGAATTTAATCTTTCTCCCAGCTATAGTTTACTACCTTACACAACAAGTCTATGTATTTAAAATCACCTATACACAAAAATAAAGATACTAAAACCTGTAGCTTTTGATGAAAACAACCACCCTGGCAGTGCAATGACTACAGGACATGGCCTTGCAAGGGTGGAATGTACCCAAAATGTTTACAAATGCTATGAAAGGAAGATCTCTTTCAAACCTACATTTTCTGTGATGAAATGAATTCTGGTCACAGAAGCCCTTGGAAAAAGTGAGTGAGCAGCATCTATTTATTCCAACTATGACTCTTGCTTATCACACATTTTGTCACAAGCCCTTCCTGCTATTAATGCCCTTAAGGAATTTGAATCCTCTGCCTCTGGAGTGCACAGTACAAAACCAATTTGCCACTGTAGAGACAAAACAAAAAAAATAATCAGTCCTATTTAATTTCTATTTAATTCTTCCATGTTACATTTCAGCAAAGCCAAAGTTCTACTCCTCGTTCTTTTTTAAGGCACTCCCCCAAAGACAGTCCCAGTAAAAGATCCAGGGCAAAATACAGCCCATTCAAAGGAAAAAAAATCTTTGACACTTTGATGTAAACTGAACTGTCCCCCCACTGTTTGCCTTTACAGCCAGCAGGGTCCCGTGGGCAGCAGAGCCCAGACCCACAGACACCAAAGGCCACCCCAAGTTTACAAGTTAATAACTCTGGGCAACTTCAATTCCTACAACAGTCAGGCTTTGGAGGACTCAGGTGCTTACAGCAGTGTCAAGTTCCTTGCTAATCCTATATAAAGCAATTTTTGTTTGTCACTGAGTCACAGGGGAATTGCAGAAGAGCTCTTGTTAGAGCAGGGGGCTGGCAGCCACCAGCCAAACCATCCCAACAGGACCAAGCCATCACACAGCAGTGTTCTGTCATCCCACACTGACCCCTGGTTAAGTAATGCCACCCCTCTTCCAGGTAAATAACTTGTTTGCTTTAAATTACACTTTAGGAAAACCAAAAAGGCACCAGTTTACATGTAAGGGTTGTACAATCCACACAGTGTCAGCTTTGAAAATGGCACCGACCTATTTCAGCTCTTAAAAGAAAAAAGAGTAAAATAGCATCCTCTAAAAAATAAAAAAAAATCACTGGTTTACACACCTGCACCTGTGCAGCAGATTTACAAACAAACTTGTGGGACACATTTTATTTCAAACTAAACCAGAAGTCTGACCCTGAACAGTTACCAAGTGCTCAGTGCTCCCCACTACAGTTGCCAGGAGCTGTAAAGCCTCAGTGCCCTTCAGGGCACACTCAAAGAGGCATCAGCAGAAAGTCCCTGGAAACAACAAGGGGGGAAGGGGGAAAAGAGGATAGAGGAAGAGCAAACAACTCTGCAACCTTCCGAACATCACTGTGAAGAGAATGCAACATGTGACAACACAGAAGAGAAATAGTGATGCAGCTGGGGCTCAGTGCACTCCACTGACACTGAACACTGCCAGACTCTCATTACAAAGCTTCAGCAGGTAAGACACCTGCTTCATTCTGGGTATTCTGTACAGAAACTTTGGGTTTAGTGGATGCTTCGAGCTCTACATGGCCATCAAAACATTTCTGAAGGGAGCAAAGAAAGTGAGCAATTTCTATAAAGCGGAAGCTGCAAAGGGTTTTACTTCCTTCTAAGTATTTGTAATTAAAATTATTAGATTTTAATTAAATTATGTCTAAAAAAGAAAACAATGTTATTTCTGGCTTAGTCCTCAGTGTTACAATGCCTGGTGCCTGCCCCAGGTTCCAGCAGGGTTCTCTCTAGTTCAGTAGAAAAGCAACAAAACACCAATTCCCTGAATGCAGAGTGAAAAAAGTACAGAAGAAATAGCAGAGGATGGAGATGCCTCCAAACTGCAGTGACACATTCCTGCTCTCCTAGCCCCTGACATCACATACTGGCCTACTTCTGCCCCTCTGGAGCTTCAGGAATAGCAACCAAGACATAAAGTTGTCCCATTTAGCCTTGTGCTGCACTCCCTGCAGGATCAAACACACCGGCCTGAAGAGACAAAGTTGAGAGTGCAGACATAGCACCACCATCAGAGTGCACTGGCACATAAACAATGAAGTTACAAAATGTACAGGGCCAAACCAAAAATTTTTATTAGCAAACGAGTAAAGACTCATCATCACTGGTACTGATGTCAGGGAGGGGAGCAGAGGACTCTGACATTGGCACTTCCACAGAATGGCAACAAGCCTCGTGAACACCCAAAGGCTCCTCCCGGTGTGAGTTAGGGCAACACTGGTTTTGTCCATCCACATGGATATGAACATTCATAGGGCTGTCTGGATAACCAGACTCCCACTTTTTTAAGGGTAACCTACATGGCTCTTCACTCAGCGGATGACTTCCACTTAAACTGCTGTCCTCTGGGCCAGTCCTCCTGGATGCTGACCCTCCATGGATCGCTTCTGTAACGCTTTCAGACAAAGGATCTCTGAAAGCCTTTCCTGAATCCACTTTACTGGGCTGCTTAAGCTCTCTGTCAGAGTCAGCACTTGAAGGTTTACTGGCATGTTCCGCCTCGGGCTCTGCACGTGCTGCTGTGCAAGCAGTGGGCGAGGCGCTGGAAGGCGACGGCTCTGGGATTGCAGTCTCTGGCTGCAGGCTGCTACACCCAGCTTCCTGTGGGCCCCTGGCTTGGCCATTCGCCTCTAGACCAGGTCCTTCTGGGGAAGCTGGGGGGCTCTGAGCAGCCCCATCAGCACGGTTGAGGATGCCATCCCCCAGCGTGGTCTGTGAGGTGCGGGCGGGGGTGAGGAGCGGGATCTGCCCCCTGCCCCGCGGTCTGTGGAACAGCCTGTTCCAGAGCCGGCCCAGGCGCCGCCGCGACGAGCTGCGCCGGGACGAGTGGCGCCTCATCTGCCTCCTCATGGCTGTCCGGATGTTCTGCAGCACTGAGGCCTGCAACACAGTTGGAGCAAAGCGTCACTTCACACTTACTCCAGAGACTTCCCCCAAATCCCATTTCCCCCCACCGGAATTCTCAGGCTTGATCCCTACGCTCTCCTGGGAAAACCCTGTTTTCTAACAAACACCAAGGACAGATCTGCCTGTACCAAAAGACTCCCAAAGAATCATAGAATGGTTTGGGTTGGAAGGGACCTTGAAGATCATCTAGTCCCAACGTCCCTGCTGTGGGCAGGGACACCTCCCACCAGATCAGGTTGGTCAATGTCCCATCCAACCCGGCCTTGGACACCTCCTGGGATAGGACATCCACAGCTTCTCTCCCTTACAGTGTTTCCTTTATGAGTTTAAGCTCTACCTGTCTGCCCAGGAAGGTACCTCTCCACTGGAGTAACAAACTACAAGTGTTTTATCACACTAGGAACTGTATCACAGTTGGATAATTCTGACAGGGTACAGGAGTTTTTTGAGAACTCAGCAATTACAGAGGAGAATGATTTAATGGCCTGCCACTGTAATGTATCTGTAAATGAAAAATAATCCCAGAATTTCCCAAACAGACTGGTAGAGACCTTACTTTCTTATCACTTCAAGCACATTTTACAGTTTCAGCTTGAAAAGCATTTTTTCTATTTACTTTCCGATCTTTCTCTCTGGTTCATTCTGTCTTGATGTGCAGTAAAACAGCATGTGTTTATCTCACTGCTGTTCCCTAGCAAACACATTTAATGTGTTCAAAACTACCCACAGCACTGAGATGTGCAACTGTGGTCCCTCAGCTCCACGTCATACACATATATTTTTATATTACTTCTGTGTAATTGGCACAGTCACAACTGCAATACAGTTCCAGATTGATTCTATCTAATTTGTACAGTAGTTTGGCTGCTGAGATGTTCACTGGCACTTGTGCCTGCATACTTGTGATGCGTTGTACACAGGGAAGTCTTCCACTGGGGGGATGAGTCCTTGTGCAATCAGCTGTCCGTAGGAAGGTGGAGCTTCCCTCCGCACAAACTCGGCCTCCAGTCGCGTCATCTGGGTCTCAAATGCTCTGGAAACAGAACCAGAGGAAAACATGGAAGGGAAGGAACAGTTTGTCCTGCCTCCCTCATGTCAATGTACAAAAGCACTGCCAAGGGGTTCATGCTAGCAGCAAACCTCAAACCTTCCACTATGCTCCGTGAAAATCTTACCAGGATGCAAAAACAAACAAGAGGTTGTTCAGCTCAGATGCAGTGAAGACTTCACTGTAGCAGTTCAACATTCAGATTTTAGTAGGGGAAAGAGGTTTGTTTCAGGGGGAGGAAGAAGAGGAAATTGCTCAAGACAGATTAAGTTAGACACAGATTCTGCTATGCTGTACAATAAATTTCTCATCAATCACAGAAGAACTGACATTCCCCTCACTACTTCTGAAAAATCTTAATACCCTTCTCTGAGCCTAATGCAGTGACTGCTATTTAGCTGTCGTCAAGTCCTCAGATTTGATTTCACAGTTATTTTGCAAATTCTCTGGTTAGCAATCAACTTTTTTCTCCTTTCAACAAAATGGAAGAAACCACCACAGCTAAGGAAGCATCGCCAAAGCAAGATGCTCACCTGTACTCCCTGGTCCTCAGAGAATACAATTTAAACGCACAACCCAGTGCTATCACCAGCAGCAAGCCACACACGAGACTGCCAATCAGAGCAGCTGTGATGACCTTCCTGGGAACAATCACCAGGCAGTTGTGTTCATCACTTCCATCCTGGCAGTCCTCTTGGCCATCACAGCGCCAGGTCTCGAAGATGCACAGGTTTGTCCCACAGTGGAAGTTTCCTGGCTGGCAAGTAAAGCAGTTCTTTTCATCTGAGCCATCTGGACAGTTCTTCTGGTTATTACAGCGGTCGAGTATGGAGTAACAAAGCCCACTGTTTCCTTCACAAGGGTATTCGTTCTTCTGGCAGGCGGGGCAGTTCTCCTCATCCTTGCCGTTGGGGCAGTGCCACCAGCCATCACAGTGCTGCTTGTCCGTGAAACATTCCTCGTCGCTGCCACACGGGTGCTCCCAGGGGAGGCAATAGCCTTTCACCTGATAGGTGGCGTTGAATCCATGGCCGGTGCTCTTGGAGCGGGCGTGGTACGAGACGGTGAGCTGGCCCTTGGACGACTCCACGCTCACCGAGTGCCTGTTGTTGTGGTGGGAGAAGGTCTGCATGAGCTTGTCCCCCCTCTCCCCGATGCCGTCGTACACCTTGACGTAGTCGCTGTAGCCCAGCTGCAAATCCAGCTGCAGCAGGACGTGCCGATTGTCCTGCGTGTCCACGTACCACGTGCAGCGAAGATCCGACCGGCTGTGGTCGGCACGGAAGAAATCCGGGGAGGCGAAAGAGCCGTAAAAATTCCCCAGCCTTTTGCCACAGGAAAGGTCGGGGCAGTTGTCTTCGTCAGAGCCGTCGCTGCAGTCCTTGACTGAGTTGCACCTCAGCTCGTTCCCCAAGCACTTGGTGGAGTGGGCAGCGCTGCACTGGAACGTTCCTGGGGGGCAGATGCTGGAGGGAGGGTCTGTGGGGGGGACAGTGCAGTTCCTCTCGTCCGAGTAATCACCACACTCATCCATGGAGTTACACTTCCAAGTACTGGGGATACACTTCCCGTTGGCACAGCGGAATTCATCCGACTGGCACACGGCCTGACCTATCTTTCCTGCGAAAGAGGACAAGAAGAAAGAAGTCAGGATCAAAACTTTTGGAACTATCTGATGGAATTTTTTAATATCTACCGCCCTGCATGCCACAAGTCAATCAGTCAGGCCAGCACACCTCAGGAATACTGTTTAAAAGCCCTGCAAATAATATTAGTTAGCATGCTAACTAATTACCATGCTAACACTTTACAGTCATCAAGACTGGCCCAAGACTCCTGTCAAAAAAAAAAAAAATACTACCATCTTCAAGTTTTTCCAGAGAGAGTACAAGTGAAGGCAAAAAACCTGTAATATTTTACCTCTAATATAAGAAAGGCGAAATCCCTGAGCCTGTCCTGAGCTTGATGCATCTGAGTGAAAAAATATCCAAACGTGGTCCCTCGCAGAGATGAAAGACGGGGGAATGGAAGATCCACACACTTTGTACTCCTCCCTCTTGGAAGATGGGCCGATCATCAACCAGTCAACTGCACACTTCTGAGACTCTTCCAAGTCAAAGTTCTTAAAACTGTTAGGAACAAAAAAAAAAAAAACCAAAACAAAAAACCACAGTTACAAAGAGGCCATGCATCTGGAACAAAGTCAAACAGAAAAAAACAACTCTAACAGTTGACTTCCTGTGCCAAGCAGTGCTGACATAAAGACACCACATTCAAAGACAGTGAAACATCTGCAGTACCTTGAGTATATGGATACAAAGTGCATTCCCCCCTTGGGAAAATCACCCACCTCCCAGGCATAAACATCATGCCAAGTAGCTCCAAAAGTGAGAGTGATTCCTCTTTCACCCAATCCTTAAACAAGACTTTTTCCTAAAATACATACATGAAGAAAAGCAAAGTTCCAGAATATATTATACAGGAGGTAGATTAATTTCAGCAGTTGCTTCCAACCTTAAAAGCTATGAAAATAGGGATGACAGGGGTAACTCCTGTATTGGGGAAAAAAACCAATAGGAAGCAGTACAAAGAACCCTAAAGGGATAAGTATCAGAGGCACAAATCCACTCTCCAAGCTATGGACAGACAAGGAGAGAACAAGAAGAGAACAGGGGTGGAGACGGAACCTAAAATCTAACACTATTATTTTTTAGTTCAAAGACTAAAATATTCCCTTACTGGGAATGCAAATGCAGAGCAAACAAGACCTTTTACAGTCATATTTCCAGCCCTTCTGCTGACCAAAGCCCAGTGATTTTTCAGTAGTAGCTTATCTAGTGCAAAGAGGTGCCCTGGTTGTTTGCAGAACACAACCAGACAATACTCCCTTCACCTATGGCTCAGGAACCACACGTGGTATTTGTCCTCTGATGAAACAGATTGAATTTGCACTCAGGAATCTGCAATGGCAACAGCAGATTGCACAGAAAAGCACACTCATTAGCAAAGGGAATGCTGCTTAGAAAGCTTAGAAATGAATTGTGGTCCTCTTTCATGTCCTCTTCCAGCTACACAAAATGTACTTGGTGGAAGTTTGTGCCCCATGCAAACACCTGGACAGAAGTTTCAGAAAGGCTGACAATCTGCTGTGAAAAACAGACCTCCCTCCACAGAGGACTTTTCACAAACATAAAAGACAAAGTCTTTGGAAAAGATAAATGGAAAAGTAATTTTCTGATATCAGTGTGTATTTATAAAAGGCTGTCAATGCCTGCCAGATCCTGCCCTTTGAAGGTGAAAGGGAAAGAACAGCAACTACCTAAACTGGCCAATTTATTGAAGCAGGAGACCCAGCCTAAAGCACCTGCCAACAATTCCAGCTTAATAACCCTCCAAAAAAATTATCAGCAAGAGCATAAGAAGTAAGGGAGCACTGAAAGTGTTAAGTTAATATGGAAATTAAGAGATGTCCAACAACAGGAGCGCAGGCAAGAACAATCCACCCAGAAATGCATCTTTGCTCTTTTCTAACTCTTTTTCTCCCACCATGCTCTGCGTGCCTTTACAGCTGGGAAGAAATATTCCCACAGCACTTAATTCTCTGCTGTAAGCAATCTCATCAAGCTTCTGAAACCAGCAAATTTTGCAAGGAAGTTTCAGATGACTGTGCAGTCAGAGTGAAAAGATTTAAGTACTCAGCCATGCAAAGATAAACTAAAGAGTATTTCAGTCACAGGTGTTCAGCAAAAAAACGCTTTTAATGACCAAGAAAGTGTATGAAAAGCACTGCAGCATGAACAGGAATCATACAGAGCATCAGGGAAACTATAGGCACCCACATCAAGCCTGTTAGAGGAGATGTGAGGCAGCATCACTGAGCTACCACATTGCTTTTGCACTCTGAAATTCATGTTGGCACCAGACATCACCTAGGGTTTCCACTTGGAGGATTGTTTGTGGGGATTTCTTGTCATAAAGACATTTTGATAAAGAGTTAGAAATACCTATCTGCCCAAGAACAAAAGTTTTTAAGAAAAGGGAACAGTCAACAAAGAAACGGAAACTCAAAACTGGAAAGAGGGGGGTGGGAATGAGTAGAAAAACTTCTGCTTCTGCAATACAAACAGGATCATTTACTAAGTCTTTTGATCTCTGACTTCTGGAATTATTTTAGATGTACCAGGATCAACCCTAAAAATATAAACCAATTGTTCTCCTACCCTACCCAGTTCCCAGAACTCCAGCTGGATCCCACAGCCACTGTTTTCCCCACTCTGCTGAAAAGAGCTACTTTTGTCTATCAAGTAAATAATTCACCCAGGGCAGAATTTGCCTATGTGATAAGCTGTCTATACTGTACATTAAAATGCATTTCTTTCTAGGGAAAAAAAGACAATTAAAAAAAAAAACCCCTTAACACTTTTAAGACTCACACATAGTACAGAAAAGTCAGCTACATGCACAGGCCTTGCTTACAATTTCTTCTGCAGATGACAACAATACCTCTTGAGTAAAATTAATATCTTATACTTGCCCCTTGAAAATTTAGTACGGTACATTACTAATAAACATCTTTCTTTCTTTCTTTGTTTATTATAAAAGATGTCCCACTTCCCAAAGCAGATGACCAGGCATACAGAGATAAGTGATTTTCCTGAGTGCCAGCTGTGGGTCTGAAACAGAGCAGAACCTCTCACTTCACCACTAAAAAATCCAAACTTGAACCACAAATCCAGAAGAGTAGAAGGGTGATGAGGCAGAACAGACTTGCAAGGAAACATCATGTTTAAGAGATTCATGCCTCCTGGAGATGCACGAGCTACTGAAACAAAATACCTTGGTATTCGAAAAGGGTCAGTACAGAATATCCACAAGAACAAGCTCTTTTACAAAACCAAGTATATCTTAATCCCAAGTGCCCAGGAGTTTCAAACACCACCGAATAAACACAACTTCTCTGAAATAAATTCTAGGTCCAATGCAAATAGGTACCATACCAGTTATAAAATTTCTTCTTCTAAGGGCAAAAGCAAAGTCAAAGGGATTATGTTCCACCTCACGCAAACTAATCAACAGATGTATTTTGAACAAATTTCCCTTTGATTAAGGCACTGTCACTTCACTCCAGCACCCTTTTAAGTTATACTGTCCCCACTAGAAGCAGATTTTTCCTCATTTAAATTGATGGTGATTTTACCCAAGACCAAAAGCATGGTATATTTGAACGGGCCCTCACCACAAAAAACACTCCCTTGCAAAGAAATCCCAAACCACACGAACACATCCGTGTGCACCTTATAAATACACACAGCTGATTTTCACCTCTCTGAAAATTTCACTTTGTGCATTTGTGACAAGGCTTTGTGCCACAAGTTTCTGCCACACTACCCCTGACATTGAGTATACAATGGATTTATTTTAGCTAAGAGTCCTGAATACTGCACTCAACCTCTGCTCCTCCACTTCTTTCATCATCTGTAATTAGATCTAGTGCTGCTGCTCTTACAGTCTTCTGAAGAATAATTTAATTCTGCTACCCACAAAATAGAGCTCAGGGACATTTATTTATTTATTCAGTTGAACTTTCTCAAACTGGAATGCAAATTTTTTCTATCCAAAGGATTAGCCCAGTGGTTGAATGAGTGATGGTATGCAGTGGAAATAAGGGACTAAGTCTTGTGCTTGCAGGACTTTACAAACATCTTAGAGTCTTTGGAAAAGTACTCAGTGAAGTCTGTTCATCTGATTTTTTTTCAGTGGTATGATACTGATAAAAGGGTTACCTCCAACAGAACTCCAGGAACTTACAGAAAATTACAGGGTCAGTCATATATATCAGTTCTTGCCTCAAATGAATTAACAATAGCCTACAGTGATACTGTCCCATTAACTGACAAGTATTTTTATCTTGCTTGGAAAGAACGTCATTAAACCAGATTATCATAAACACACATTAACAGTCTGCACATGCAGGAAAAATGTGCTACCTGCAAAACCTAATGCTTAGCAGAGCTAAGCCTTCTGTCAGCTGCACTGAGAGGAGCAGTAGTAGCTAGGAAAAAAAGTACTTCTATAAATAAAGTAGGGAATTCTCTACACCCCTTATAGCAGTTTAAGCACGAGTGACTGGAGATTAAAGCAAAAAGAAAAAAAAACCCATTCTTAATAACTGGAAAAGGGCAAACATGGGATGCAAAATCTGAATGAGAGTAATTAGTAAATAAATGAAAAAGTAAATGTCCAATTTGGCCCTCTAAACTCCTTTTAAAAATTGGAGAATAAACATTATGTAGTAGAGCACAGTCCCAAAATAAAACAGAACTAGCCAATTAAGCAAGAAAAGTTACTTCTATTTGCCAACCTCTCGGAGCAAGTGCAGACTGTGAACAACTGATGACTTAATTGGCTCATTAAAAATTTCTGCTTAACCTCTGAAGCACAAGGATGTGAAAGTCAGGAAAGCTCTATTCTGCTCCCAGCTCCCAAGCACCAGCTAACTGCATAAACTCAGGCAGGAGACACTGGGACTGCCTCTTCAAAAGCTGAGCACATGCAGCTGAATGAAATAAATGGCTATTATAAGGTTTTTTACAATTAATGTCAAGTTCTGAAACCCCGTGAGTTTGGTAAATAGGCTGTGAAACAGCCCCTTAACTATCCACACAATTACAGACCAGCAAGCCTTTACATGCCCAGCCCTCAGTTTTACTCAGAAATTGAAACCTAAATAACAGAATCAACCAGGTTGGAAAAGACCTCTGAGATCAGGGAGTCCAACCTGTGACCAACCCCACGCTGTCACCCAGCCCGTGGCACTGATGCCACATCCAGGGATGGTGACACCACCCCCTCCCTGGGCAGCCCCTTCCAATGGCTGAGCACTCTCTCTATAAAGAATTTCTTCCCAAAGTCCAACCTAAACCTCCCCTGGGGCAGCTTGAGCCTGTGCCCTCTTGTCCTACTGCTGGTTCCTGGGAGAAGAGACCAAGCCCCACCTGCCTACAACCTCCTGTCAGGTATCTGACGATTCCTTCTTCCAAAACCCACGTCATGAATCACTGAAGTGAAAGCCAATGAAGGCGATCCCCCACCTCAATTAATTAGAGACAGCTTGAGTGGTTCACTAAGCAAATTGCTTTTCAATACTTTCACCTTGAATTCTGAGCATGAGGAAGATTTTTACTCTCAGTCCCATAAACTCCAACAATAAAATAATAACCTTATACTCTGCCCGCATCAGGGTTTATTACAACCATCAGCTAACAGCAACTGCCAAACACAAATCATTTTGATCTTTTTCTCAGCTATCAGGAAACACACACCTATAAAGCCTGTAAAGGATGGTACAAAGGCAGTAATTGCATATGACATCTTTATCTGATCTTACAGGATTTTATGTGGTCCTCAGCAAAAACAGGAATAAAAATAGAGAAAATAGGTGGGAAAAAATCAAGTAGCTTCCAGAACAATAACTAAAAGACTGATTATCTGAATTTAAAGAGACACAACATAGTCCTGGAAAATAGTGGCTACAGACTTGTTCCCAGGTGTCAACAGAACCATTCCATCAGACACACAAACTTGGAAGAAAGGACTGAAACGTGTAGCTAATGGAGAGGTATAAGCACAAAGAACACAGATTTCCTGTTCATGGGAAATGTCCCTCAGGGATTCCTAAAAAGTAAACTGTAAAGCCTAACAATAAGCATGGAAATGGGAGGATAGGAAGAAGATCAATACACACACATGAAAGACAAAACTTCTAAAGCACATGCCCACAGGAGCCAGCCCCTTACATCCACATGTAGATCTGGGCACTGTTCTACTGAAAGCTGCTGAATAACAGGTTTATAAAAAATGACCACTGACTCCAAGTGGTTTAGAAATTCAAAATATTTTCAATTGCAATTTTATCCCTTAATGACTGCTGCTGTATCTCATTTTATTTATATATCTATATCTATATATATATCTATATATATATCTCCTTTATATAACACTGCTGTCTTACTGTCAATAAGAACTCAAGATCAAAGGAAATGCATTCAACCTAACACAACATAAAGGAGATGGGGTTTTTTGGAACCTTTCAAAATTCATATGTTAAAGTAAGAACTGTGTTTGATTTTCCTAGGAAAATTCAAAAAGCTCCTCGTACCAACAGCCTGTCAGGACAAGAAGCACATCCAGCTACAGAGTTAAAAATGTTTGTATCTGAACCCTCTCAGCTTGCCCATGTCACGTTAGCCTGGGCAGGTCAGCTGCTTCTTTCCCGTCCTTGGCATCACAAGGGCTACAGCCTTGTAAAGAAACCCTCAGATGCTGCAACATTTTGAATTTCAGACACTGCAGTGAGTCATCCCAAGTGCATTTTTAGTCAGAAAGGTAACAGCCCAACACTGCTCCCTGGGATGTAAACACACTGCTCCCGTTGTTTGCATGTGCCGAGCAGGGCAGGATATGGATGTGTGTTCAGTGACAGAAAACAAACCCATTAAGGAGAAATCTTTCAAATCTTATTGCTGTGCACACATCTCAACTGTATAAACATTATTACCCGTTTCTGCACCTCACTTTCCCTTATTTCCCTTAGCCTCGGCTACACTCACACTTGCAGAAGAGAGCCCTAACTGGGAGCTGTGAGACGCTGTCACAGCATAAACTGCAGCATTATTATCCAGAGCCAAGTCCTGTGTCTCATCTGTATGCTTCCTCAGAGTTTCCAACAATCTCTGCTTTGAAACAAATTCCCCAAGTCCAACGCAGTGTAATGGGGTTTAAAAGCCTGTTTCTATTTATGGAGCTCAAATGCTGGCAGGTACCTACTTCATTGCTTTTGATGAGTAGTTCCTATTTTGAACTACGGATGGTGGAGCCCTCCCATTATTCCATCTGTGGCAGATTTGTTTTTAATTGCTGAGCATCTGCAGTTGAAGAGGTTTGCAGTCCTTTCAAGCAGCTGAGCAAAGAATGAGCAGATGGTGTCAAATACAACAGTACTTAAAAAAAAAAAAACAAAAAACCTTTCCTAGGTTTTGGGGTTTTTTTTCAGTAAGAAATTCTTGGTTTGAGGATTCTACAATTAGCCCAGAGAAATTAAACACATTCACAGTATGCTCCTATTATAGCCTAAACATTCTTAACAACCCATTTGTAGTATATTTTAGTCTTTATTGAATAGTATTTTTCTAGAATTGAGCTGAAATTGTGCCACAAATGCTACTATTTAATTTGTTAGAAATAAATACTAAGCAGAAAAGTAAAGTCTTTTGATTAACAAATAACAATAAGCAATAAGTATCTTCAACTATTTATAAAATATAGCACCAAAATGTTAGAGAAAAAGCCATTTTTGCTGTAAGAATTTTACAAATCCCACTGGGGCTGTTCTAGGTTTTATAGCCTTCACCTATTCCTATTTATAAGCAATGAAAAGAAAGGGGGCTATTTAATGTTAGTAAACATATCACTGTTTCCCACCCCCTCATCTACCAGAGGTACATGAAACCTCACTCGGGCATTGTGAAGATAAATATATTAAAACACTACAGGTGACTTGTATAATAATGGATGTCAGAAGTAGCCTACAGAGACAAGACAGAGTGAAACATTTCTAAAATGAGAGAGGTGCCCAACCTGTAATCATGTTCCAGTGTAATCAGCTTTGACCACCCAGCAGCTCTGACAGACAACCTCACACTGGTATATCAGATAAGAACTCACATCTTCTTTCATTTCAGCAAAGCAACTCTTTACCTCCACAGAATATCAAGCCATACCTAATTGTTATCATGTCTCCATGATCTCCTTGAATGTACCAGCTGCAGTTTATGGCTGGAGGATAGTTCAGTGGCCAGGAAGGACTATAGATGACTCCCCGTCTCTCTGTGTGCTGTTCCAGTTCTCCACTGCAAGCAGCTGTTAATAAGGGGGGGAAAAAATAATACTGTTAATGCTTTGCCTAATCAACAACTCACATCAGCTACAAGAGCTTTCAGCAGTTTCTGGGGATTGCAGGCAAATGAGAGTCAACAGTTTTATCCTCTCGCTGCTTTCTTCCCTGCCCTGGTTTTTAATTAAGACAGCCACACCAAGTGTAGGTAACACAACCTGCACTTCAATGCAGGACTAATCAATAACCCTGCATGAATCTACCAAAGGCTACAATCAATATTACTGCACGATCTGCCAGGAGGCTGTAATACAGAAAGCCTTCTTAGCAGCTCCCCAAAGCCTGGGTAGGTCACTCAGCAGCTGAAGGAGATTCATATCCACTGTGAAGTAGCTGGAAGCTCATTTTGTTGTAAAATGTTCCTGGACGTGCTGTTTATTCTTCTAGCCATACGACAGACCTGAAGAGTTTGTAATGGTTAAGAAAATATCACCCACCACCTTCCCCCCAAAAAAGTAAACTGCAGTCTGATGTCTTATGTTTTTATTGAACATTACTAAAGTACTTTAAATTCCTTCTGAACTCACAGAGATGGGAGAAACTTTCCAGACAGGGAGAGGAGCAAGCAGGGCTAACTAAAGCTCAGCATTTTCAAAGCACTTTCAGTTCTTCCCATGGAAAACAGCAGGTTACATCAAATACTTATAATTTGTAATTAAGCAATTCAAAAATGAACGTGAAATGTTCCAAGGAAAATTTGGAAAGCTGTTCTGATGGGAAAACATACTCTTAGCAGGCTACCAGAGGGGAAATTCTCTGTAATGCAATAGCTATTCTTAACATTCTCCAAAAATATTTTTTAGACTATTTTTAAAACAAATTACTATCTAGGGCATGACTTGTGGACTGCAGCCAAATATTCCAGTTTTCGACAGAAGCTTACATTCTTGCAGCTGAAAGAGGCAGCAAAGGGAAAAGATCAGTTCCCTCATACATCCCCCAAATAAACTGCGTTGTAAATGACAGGTTTGCAGTGCTGCTTGAAATCCAGCCACATAAAGACATCATTTCCAATTCCCAGCTGGGATCAGATTTAGCTGCACTGGAGGGCTGGAGGGAAGGAGTGCCTGCAAAGCTGCCTGGCTGCAGTCAAGTCAGGTGGCAGGGCTGCCTGCAGAGCTCCTGGCTGGCGCTCAGGCTGGGCTGCAGCACATTCCCCCCCCCAGCAAACCTGGGCCTGCCGCTGCCCTGTTTGTTCACAGCAAGCACTTTGGAAGTGAGAAGCACAGGGATATAAAAAGCATGAGGTAACTTACCTGAGGCAAAACATTTCAAAAAAAAAAACCCAACCCATTGTTTTTATTCTCCGAGTAGGGCATTCCACTGAAACGTGTGCATATAATTCCTGCCAGTTTCAAAGGCCACAAAAGCACACAGAATACATAAATACGGGGAAAAAAAAATCTGTTTTCCAAACAAATATTTTGCAGTAATGCAGTTACAAAAAACAAGAACGTTTTTGTTGTCACAGAGAGGCTCCACTCTAGATGCTGGAAAACTCTGAGATGCAGATGCAATTGCAGAACTATAAAAGCAAATGTAAGATCCACAGGACTTTTCAACTCCAGTTCTCTGGGTGTTTAGGTCTACAAATGTGCTCCTCCACATAGTTTTTACTGCATCAACATATCACAGCAGCGAAAGAGGACCTGGAGAACCACATAAAGGAGCTTGAAAGGCTGCATTTCCTCACTGCCAGGTTAGTAAAGCTCCAAAGAGGAAAGGAAACGGGATGCACAAAGCGAAATAGCAAACACACCAGACAACACCAGCCAGAGGCTTCAGCAACAGCTCTGCAAATATTTCTGTTGCCCTTGGACCAAATACCGTTCTGGATTAATATCCCTTAACCATGGTATATGCATTAGAACAGAATCACAATTGCACAAAGCCTATTTTAGTTCCGTTCTGAGGAGGTGCCATTGATAGGCTGGTGGTTCCACATGAGCACCCCCATTCACACACCCATCAGTGCAGTTAAGCACAGCTATTATTCTCCCAAATACTTGTTTCTCGGTTTTAGGAAGGAATTACAAAGATCCTGAGCAATAGCTATCTGGAGTATCCCAGGTTTTTTTTTGAGGTAACAATGAAGTAGCATTTTTTCTTTTGCAATAATGTCCAGTTTCCTAATGTGTCAGCAGAGGAACTGCTGTAACATCCCAGTTCAGGTTTTCAGTGAGGAACACTTTCTTATCAGCACTGCACATCTGATACAAATGTGGGGCGTGGAAAGAACCAGCACCAAAAGAAACCGATTTCTCCTTTTAACAGAAAGATTGTGGCTGTGAAAATCTCAGGACACAGCAAGGTAAGGGCTGCACTGACACTATATACCATTTTGGGCAGGTCACCTGACAGTGGCTATTGTTGCTCAAGGCTTTACCCCTCTGATGCACAACAAGCACTCCAGACTTGCCCTACTCAAAATCAAAAGGCCAACTGCTTTGCTCTTGCAAGGGGTCCTGATCTGAAGGGACCACTAATCTGAATTCATATTGCAACACTTAATTACACTATTTTAATGAGAAAATGGGGGACACACACACACCCCCACTTCCCAAAACCACTATAGTGTTTACCCAAACCTCACTTAATTGCCTTGTTTTATCTCTTTCTTAACCAGTCACTGCCTCCCTACTCCTTGTGCACTGACCAGGTGAAGTTACCCAAGTGCTGCTTCCAGAGGCTCTTCTTCCACCCACATAAATTTTGCAAGAAAAACCTGTACTAAACATGGCCTTCAGTGCTGGCAACAAAACAGTAAAACCACACGAGGGCACAATTTTATACTCTTGGGGCTTCAGCATCAATAAAGGGGCCCCACTTCCCTCCTCAGCCCCTGGCCACGAGGTCTGCACAATCACACACAGGCCCAAGGAGTGTGTTATTAAGCTGGGCTTAAGCATGACAGTGTGATTCCTTAAAGAAAATCAACAAAATCCTGTTCAAATTGCCAAGGCATCTAAAGGAAAGGGAAGTCCCTAAATAGAAAGGCACAGTCCTGGATTCTGAAGGTCTTATCATCAGTGACAACACACAAGAATAGCAGTGATAACACTTTTTCAACCATTGTTCTGTGTCCTTCTGCAGATAAATTCTGGGGACAGACAATAATAATCTTTCATAAATTAAAATAAAAAACAACAAACAACCCCCAAAACAAACAAACACACACCCCCTAAACTATAAACAAATGCCAGAAGCGATTTGAGTTCAGAGAGTTTCTGTCAAGCAGGCATAAATCTTATTGAGCCTCTTTCTGTAATAATCAAATGGATTTCTTCTACTGTGAATAGCAGCAGATTCCCTTTCCAGTTAAATATGGCACAAATACATGCAATAAAGTTTCCACAAATTTTACATGAATAATGTTACTCCTATTTTTGCAAGAGCACTTGTAATAAAACAGACACCAAAGGACAGTGCTGAGGGCACTATGCTGTGCAGGAATACATTTTCAGATAATCCCAGCAGAAAACAAATCCTGCAGCTTCACACTCTTCTGCCATGCCCCAGGGTCTGTCCCACTCCCAAGGGACACATCCCAACCATCTGCTCCAGAATAAAAGATGGTTTGCACCTGCCACAAGGAACCTCCTCTGGAAACCAAATGCTTGGCAATAGACATTTGCTCAAGTAGCTGCCTCAGAGTCAGCAGAAAACTCTCCCCCAGTTCTCAAAAGGCTCAGTCCAAGGGTTCACCTCGCTGAGCTGACAAAATCTGAGCTCCCACTGCTGGATCAACAGGCTGAACGGGCTCCCTGTGAGCCCAGGGGATGGGGGCTCAGGGACAGCACTGCTCCCAGGCAGCAGCAGCTTGCCTGGCTTAAAGGCATCATGTACTTATAACCCACAAACACAGCTGAGATGTGGCTCCACCTGCCTTCTCCAGAACTCCTGATTTCTGCTGTCCTTCGCTTTCTGAGAAGTAACTGCACAGCAGTTTCATAGAGCCCAACTCTGCAATCAGCTGCTTTGTCAGGACGTGTCTAAGTCAGCAAACATTCCTCCCAGCTCCTGAGGAACATCTCCTGGCAAGTAACAACTGTACCATCCTAACCTGCCACCCTCTAATGCCCAGGTGAGAGAAGCCACATGTGGATCACACTATTGCAATGACCTTCCACGATCATTTTTGTCCCCAGTTCCAGTTACAGTGCCAGGAGACAAGGTAACTCCAAACTGTATGAAGACGAGAAAGCATGAAGGCTACAGTGCTCTGAGGCTTTCAGCATACTGGAAAGAATAAAAGCCAGATGTCACAACTCTGTTTCAAGCAAAAAAAATCAGCCCTAGAAAGCAGCAGAGCCAACTGGATGAAGCATTACATATTTCAGGCCAAGGCAGTACCACCAGTCTAGGCCAGCCACTGTATAATTACTTAGTTTACACTTTGTAAACTCATACATCATACAGCCAACAGATGCCAAACTCCATCAGAAGCCAAAGAACCGCTCAGACAGAACAGATTATGACACAGATGACATTCTGCATTTTTTCCAATGCAAGAATGGAAAATACTGTGTGGCAAACAACACATGTCCTACATGGCTCATCCACACTTCCTCTAAGCTAAATTTAAGGAAGTTACCTAATCGTAAAATCACTACCTTCTGATCTAAACCTTCTTAATCAACCTCCCTCCTTAAAATTATTTTTGTGTTTCCCCATATCATTTCCTACTATTTCCCTTATTTGGCTTTTTTAATTTAAGTTGCAGCCTCTTTGGGCACAAAGTGAGCCTACAGATGTGACTGTGGATTGGCAGGCACAAGAGGGCCCTTATCACTGAGAGGACCCCGACTGCAGTGTTCCCATAATGTCAGCAAGTCACAGAACTGTCACAGAGAAGGAAATTACACCAAGTGCTGCGATTCTGGTTGAATTCCCAATTCAACATTCATAAGACTTTTTTAATATTCTTGTTTTAGCTCCCCCAGGAATGGGCCACTATCCCTGTCTTGATATTCCCAGGCACATATTTTCCCCTGAACGGATCAGCATGTACAGTTTTCTTCTAGCACAGCGACACTGTTGGACACTGCTGAAGCCTAGAACCCCAGGAAGACCTAAAAGTCTTAAACTTCCTAAATTGTCATTGTTAGTCTCTCTCAAAGAAAGGTCACACTGTTTCATTGAAAGATCTCTTTGTGTGGGGAAGAGACAGTAACAGCTCAAAAGAGCAGTAAATACAAACAGGAAAAGTATGTCTTACCTAGTGAGGTAACAGCACTTTCGATTTTCCCAGTTAGGAAGAGATTCACTGTGAAAAGACAGAAAAATAATGTTCAGACAGGTTCCAATGGCACAGGGTGGCAGTCAGTAGTTAACCACTCCTAGGTGTTTGCTGGGGTGTTAACAGAAATGCATAGCAGTTTTCCAACAAGAACTCTGCTCATCTACACAAGCAAATCATGTAATCAACTATTATCCTCCACTGTAGCTAAAAAAAAGTCAACACACAATGTTAGTTTAGTATCTGTCAAACATGCTACCAAAAGAAACAACTGTCAATCTATTCTAAATTGTCTTCTCTGGGATTTTTTTTTTTAAATTGAGGAAGACAAGAACACTTCCGCTGAAACGTTCATCATCACAGCTTGTGACTTTACCTGCTTAACTGCTGGAAAATAACTAATGCCGTTATTATCTTTAAATACATTATCTCCCCTGAAAAAAGCAAAGTTTGTTCCTGTCGGGTAAATGTCACCTTAAAAATCAACTGCCAAAGCTAACATGATTGCCTTGGCTCAGCAAAAGCAATGAAGTTTTCAGAAAGCTCTACTGGCACAAACAAAACAGGGTGAGGCAGTACTTGCAATACATACCCGACTTGCAAATTAATTTCCCAAGACTCTTCACTTACTCAAAAGTTTCCCCCCACAGTGTATACCATTAGAGTGAGTGTAGTTATTGCCAAAAAAAAAAAATAAAAATTGTCCTATGTGATTCTTACTCCAGAGGTCAGCATTAACATGTAGTTCCATATTAGTTTCCCCATACATTCTTTAAGGTACTCTAACAATTACAGCCTATTCCACAAATTGCTCTCATTTCAGTAGTCTTCTGTACTCTACAAAGAGAGCCTATTAATGAAGTAACAAATGTTTAAAAGAATTAGAAAGATTATCAAAAGACTTAATTCACAACATCCAAGCCCAAGCAATCACTCTGGCTTTATTTTGCATGTGTTAAGTCCTAAATATTTTAACAGTCGATCTGTTTGCAAGCATTTAGTAAAAACAAACAATAGAAGAGAGGAAGAGAAGCTGTCCGTGTTCCCAACAGTCACTTCGGAAGCAGATGACAATTAACACTATTTATGTCTCAGAATGTGGGCCCCCATTGTCTCCTCCACTGTCCAAACACATCACAACACAATGACCACCTTCTGGAATAACTTACACCAGCACAAGAGGAAGAAAAGTACCGACCACTAAAGAAGTGGAAATAAAAAAGCTGAAAACGATCCCCTAGCTTGCCAGTCCTGGTTTTCAGTTTGTGGTGGATCTGAACTACCATCACACTGCCACAGTCCAGGTGCCTACAGCTGTCCTCCCCTGACTTAAACCTGGCTGTCCACAACCCGGATTTCTTCCTTCCTGAAGCCAGAGCTTTCTGCAGACAGAGATTTTGGGAGGTGCACAAACTGCTCTACTGACCTCAGGCTGAGGCCAGGCCCAGCAGAACAGAGAGAATGACTGGTGTCACTTGTCACAGAAGGCTTCAGGGCACTACCACAGGGGCAAGGGCAGCAACCTCTCCCTCCTTCTAAGCGGTCCTGGTCATAAGAGCTTCCAGGAACACACCAAGGAGGGCAACTAAATGGCAGCACACAAATGCTATGGCCTGAGAGGAAACACCCCTGAGCCACAGATTTGTGTTTAAAGCATTAACACGATGTTCAGAAGACCTTAACAGCACTGATTTTATGACACAATTAATGCCCAGTAACATTTGTTCTCTGATAATGACGATGTAATTATTTCCTGTGTTCCACAGCACTGGCTCGCTCCCACAGGTCAGTAAAGCCTACCTAGGAGCAACACCACCATCCTGCCCCAGGAAACAGCAGGGCCCTGTTAACTCCTGCTCTGTGCAGCAGCACATCCGTCTGTGACAAGCCCTGGCTCACAGCAACTACAGCAGCACATGGGTTTTTTTTTTCCTCGCAGGGTTTTAAAGCACAGCTATTTTGGTAACCATAGTAATGCAGTCCTAAGGACCGAGGAGAAATTAATCAGTGCTCAAGTCACAAATTTATATTCATGAGAATTAAAATATTTTGTCTTGCTCCAAAGGAAGTACACGAGTATACTCTGCATAACCATCATCATCACAGCTGAAAGGAGTGTCTGAAGGTACATTGTACAGAAAAGTCTGGGTCTGTACTACCATCCTACAGTCTTTCTTCACGTTTCGTACCTGAATCCTCCCAAAAGCCATAAGAGGGCATGGGCTCTAAAGCAGAGGTTCCCTGGCACAGCTGATGAGGGGCCTTTATGCCCTTTAAATGGAAGTAAGTAGCATAAAGACGTGGGGCATGACAGAGTGGAGTTACCCAACCCAGAGCTGTGTTCCTGGGTACCTTCCCCAGCTACTGAACAAGCTTACAGTTTGCAGTATGTGTTTTGCTCACTCTCAGTTTCACTCAATGCCATCAAATCAAACCACAAGAGCGCTGGAAGCCAGCATTTTCTGAAGCACTCAGCTCTCAAAACTGTTACAGGCTCAAAAGAAAGAACAGCCATTCCCTGCTGGTTTTCTTGTCAAACCAAAACCCTGTCAAAACAAAAACAGGGGAGAGACTAAGGTATATTAGAAAGTTTTTCTTAACTGTTGAGAAGTTGGGAAGTTATGGGAAAGCCAGAAAAAACCCAGAAGTGGTTCAGTTGCCTTGAACTCCCTGCAGGAAACTTCCTGTGCCAATCATCTGGATTGCTAAGTAATTCTCAGAGTTTCAGCTGAGGTTTATTTGGATCAAAAGGGAAAATTTACATCTTGGTACCTCCAAACTAAACGACACTACCAGGCTTTTCCCACAGCCAGAAGGATAGACACCGGCTTTGCTGATCTGATCCCTTCCTATGAAGGAAACTTTCTATGTCCTCCAGAATTTCTCCAGAGTGATAAAGAAAATGGCTTCACAACAGAAGAGTTGAAACAAACCCAATTCCAGCCTTGGGAGCAGCAGTTTGCAGACAAGGTCACACAGCAATGGTCAGTGGCAGTGCATTGATGCAGACACCACACACCCACACACAGGCCATGGGGAAACCAAAAGTAAAAGAAAAGAGCGGCAAAAAGCGAGAACCAAAAACAAACGTGAAAGGGAAGGACACACAAGCAGGAAGTAAAATAATAATACTAAAAAAAAGAGTTAAAGTAGCAGCATTATATTCTTAGGGGTTCACTGAAGCAGAATACCTTACAAGCTTCCCACCTCTCATGTTTCTCAACTTCCACTACTGTCAGTTGTGCAAGGAATAGGAATAAAACATTCCAGCTGAAAAGAAGAGCCAGACAGTGAAATTCTAGAAGTCACAGAAAGCAGAAATCTACTAAACTTTCAACCGGGCATCACTCACACCTAACTGCAAGAAGTGTTCTCATTTCAACTCTGGAGTTTACATGATCTTTTATTATCTTATTAGTCATTTTAATAATAACTGTGCTATTTCTGTTATATAACAAAAGCTTTAACAAAGGTCTGACTGGGCCACACAAAACAAAACAAAGAAACCCCACAAAACAACACCAAAAGAAACCCCAAGAAATTCAGAGATATGGTGGAAACTTATATCTTTTTCTAACTTTAAATAAACAATGCAGCAGACCTTATCATCACGCTGTGCACATATCTGAAATCCCTTTAAGACTCTTCAAAAAAAAAAAAAAAAAAAAAAGACTAGCTACAAAGGATGTTGAAGCTGTTTTGGAATTTCGCTAGCTTTTAACACTGTATTTATGCTAATTAAAATAGATACATCTGAAGTAACCGGAGCAACTTTAAACTTCAACTTCCTACATTTCTCTAGGCAAGCACTGATGTTAAGGAAACACTTCCACAAAAAACAGAACAAGCAGCCTGGCCACGGATATACCCACTTCTGATCGTTTATGTAACAAACGGTAACTGCCTCTCAGGATTATTAAAAATGAACTCTAATCCACGCTATTAGCAAGCAGATGTGGGTTCAGCGCATTCTGGATGAAGGAGCTACGACAGCTTGGTGCAGCCCCAGCTGACCCACCCGAACCCCCTGGCAGGGCTCAGGGAGGGGGCAGCCTCAGTAACTCCTAATTTCTCCGTGTCCCTGTGAACACAGCGTTCCAGCCAGAGGTGCCAGCGCTCCTCCCCGACAAAAAACACCCCCCGACAGCCCGGGCTGACAGACCGGGATCCATCGCGCTTCATCGCGCTGCCATAACTTAACACCTGCTGCGAGGCAGCGCGGAGAGCATCGCTCCGAGCAGGAGGAGGGGAGGGAGCAGAACATGGCAGGGAAACGGGAGGGGACAAAGCGTTTCTCCAGAGCAGCGCGGGGGGGAGTCCCCTCGGCGAGCCCCGCTCGGGCTCCCGGCGCGGGGGGAGACACCGGCACCAACTTTGTTGGGGTTTTTCAGCGCTGCGCGGGGTCAGGGCAGTGGCTCCGGAGCCAAGGGCAGGGCGCTGGGTTCCGCAGCACGGGAGCAGAGCGAGGGAAGGGGCTGCGCCGAGCCGTGCCCCCCGCGCCCCGGCACTGCCCGAGGGCAGCAGGGGCCCCGCAGCCCCCCGGGGTGGCCGGACCTGCCCCGGCGGCGGGAGCGGCCGGGCCGCGCTCTCTCCCTCCGTCCCTCCCTCCCTCCGTCCCTCACTCACTCACCCAGGCAGATGGCGGTGAGCGGCGCCAGCGCGCCCTGCCGGAGCTCCGCGGCCGCTGCCTTCTCCATGGCGGGTCGCCGCCGCCTGCCCTTCAGCGCGGGGGGGAGCGCGGCGGCTCCGCCGGGCCGGGATCACGCCGAGCCGCGGGCAGCCCGCGCTGGGCGCGGGGCCGGCAGCGGGACCGGCGGTGCCCGGCGCGGCCGCAGCCCCAGCCCCAGCCCCGGCCCCATGGCCGCGCCGCCGCTCCGGGGCAGGTGGCAGAGGACGGAGCGCAGCGCCAGCGCCGCCGCTCCCCACGTGACAGCCCCGCCGAGCGGCTGCGGCGGCCGGGCCGGAGAGCGCGGGAGGCGGCGAGGGGAGGCAGCGCCGCCCCGCTCCGGAGCTCCGCGCACCGCAAACCTGCGGGGCCGCCGCCAGCGGGCGGGCGGAGCGCGGCCCGGGGCGGGAAGGAAGGCGAGGGCCGAGCCCTGCCCGGGCTTCCTGTGAGGCTCCGGGCGCCCCGCGGCCATGGCGGGCCCGGCCCCGCGCCGGGCGGGGCGGGACGGGCCGGGCCGGGCCGGGCAGCAGCGGCGGTACCAGCAGAGCCCCGCGGGCCGAGCAGGGCCGGGAGCGGCGGGAGCCGCGGGCCCATGGCGGGAGGCCGCGCCCAGCACCGCCCGGGCCCGCCGGCCCCCCCTGCCGGGGGGCCCCTTCCCACAGAGCTCCCCCCGGAGCGGCGGGAGGCGGCTGGTGCAGCTGGATCCGCTGCGGCTCGTAGGAGTGAAGGCGGTGACGGGGTTTAGATCGGCTGTCATCGGGGATGAGCCTCCCCGGCGACCCGGCTGTGCCCGGAGCTCCCGCTCTCCCTTTACCCGGCCTAAGGATGGGGACCCGGACCCTGCCGGGCCGGGCCGAGCGTGAAACAAGTCATCTGGTCATCAGGCAGGGCAGCGCAAGTTGGAACAATGTAAACGACATAAACCCATCCTGCCCCGCTGAAAATGGACAAAGCCTCGTGTGTTTACAAGCAAAAGTTAAGTGGGAACTTCATGAGCAGAATCACAAAGCAGCAGGAGATAACGGGTACCCCTGGTCAGGTTAATGAACGGCTACAATGAACCAGGTCTGCTTCACATATTTCCTGAATTTTCCTTGTTTTCCTGCCTGCAGGTGCTCACATCTTCCCCCGGGAACCAGTTCCAGCTCTGCTGTGCTTGGCACAGCTTCTCTCTGTCGCGGAGCAGAGCCCCGATGGCACTCCAGGGCTCTGGCAGGAGTGCTGCAGCCCACTGACCAGCACTCTCATTTGGATACCAACAGCGATGGAAAACTCAATGACAGCACCAGTTCTTAAACCACACGAATGAGGGCTGTGCTACTGGACATCGTTTAATCCTCCAGGGCAAAGATGAGGTCTTACACATTTCACTGTGAACACAGAAAATATTCCCTACATGCTCTAAAAGAGTTACATCTTTACATTCTGTGGTTGTATCGCAGAGACATGCGGTCTGTGGGTATTTACAACAGAAACTGCTGGATCACCAAATTAAGCATTAATTGGTAAAATGAACATCACAAAAAAAATCGCATTATTGTCCCCCGTTGCTCATGAAAGGGATGCAGTTCCCAAGTAGAATTTGTGTGTGAGGGGCTTCCATCCGACATTAAGGTCTGGCTGTGCCAGTGACACACACACAGAGACTCACAGGCGCTGCCTGGCACAGCCTGCAGGGCGAGGTGTGATTCAGTTATGAGAACAGTTACTCTGCCATCAGTGGGCCCAGGTTCAGCTCCTCGCTCTGGCTGCACCTGGTGGAGTGATCTGTATTGGAAGGGCAGCATTCCTGGGGAAGAATGAGAAAAGCAAGAGACAACAGTAAGAGGAATTGGGATGCTGAGGTAAAGCTGAGGCATTTGCTGACCTTTAAGCAGCACACACCCCATGAGCTAAGATCCTCACTAAAGAGATGCAACAGCATAAATTACAGTTTCTATACTATGTTGAAAGCTTTGTGCCTTTTCAAACCTTGGATTGTCATCCAACGGTCAGGTTTAGATCAGGTGCTGCCCAAAACGAGGTTAAATAAGCAAGAACAAGAGTGCTCATAACCTGGTGTAATAGCAGAAGCGGGTGCAGGAAGGGAAGCGAGTGGTTGTGAGGGGAGCTGAGTTTCTCAAGCCCGTGACAGCTAACTCACCCAGCTGTGCACATCATCAGGCCTCTCATGCCAAAGGTCCGTTTGAAGCACACCCAGATGTCATGTATTTATTAGTTCTGTGCGCCCCATCGAGGAAAACAGCTGCACAAATCTAAACAGCGGTTTGTGTGGTTAAAAATATTGAGCAAAGCATACTTAATTTGCCTGGGGTGCCATGCGATTTAAAAATACTAATTAAACTATGATCCTCTTGTGTCCATAAGCTCAGGAGCGTAATACTAAACACACAGCTCAGTTAAATACTTTCAAACATGTCTACAATAAACCCATGCCACACAGCTATGCTCGTGGCACTGTATCTTGTTTAAAATTAGCAGAAATCGGCAGAAAGTTTCAGAGTCAGATTTGGCCAGGGAAATGGAGAAAAAGATCATATTATAATGAGGGAAAGGAAACACCAGATAAGAAAGAAAAGGCAGAAATGGATAAGAAAATACCAGGCCAGGCTGAAACTATTTTAGGGCAGCGGTGATGACAGATGCGTCCTGGAGCACCTACAGGAAGCAGATCACGTTGGATGTAGAAGGTACATTAAAGCACAGAGTCAGGTTGCCTTCTGCTGATTCTTACTTGATAACAGGAATGTCTGGCAGAGTGATGAAACAGAGGGCTGAGGGCTTTGCAGGATGCCTGGAAACACCACAGTTCATCAAAGGACGTCTCACAGCTCCCAGAGATATTGCTTTAGGCCTTTTCATTCCAACAAGATAAAGTGTGGCTACAGTGGGACCTCAGGGGTTCAGGAGATCCTTACCCTCACTGAGCTACAGACTTGTGCCTTATCTCAGCAGCCCTTTGATGGAATTATTATAATTGTAACTCGCATTTGCCTATCACTCTGGATCTTAATGGATGCCTAATGGATGATTGGCTTGAAGATCAATAGTATCACATCTTGTCTGCTTGGGATGAGAGAACTGGATGTTAAAATAAATACTTCAGCCATGCTAAAGATGCAGAAATAATAAGTGGGTCAATACAAACACAGTTTACCCATAGGTGAGACCCCACACTCAGCACAGTGGTGACCTGACTGTCCTGCAGACACAGCCTGCTTACCACATGTCTGTGCAATAACAGCATAATAAATGACACAGCATTTTCCACAACTAAAATCTTCCTAGACTATTCTTAAACCTTTAATGGGCCCATGATTGTAAAATCATTGCATCTGGGGTTTTGAACGGTAATCTTCAAATTATGGGTCTGTAACAGCAATAACGGAATGTGTCATAAAAGAGGTTTTCCTCAATGAGCCTATTACTGTAATAAAAAAAATTAACTAGTCACCTCTACATTGTACATTAACCCTTTTTATTATAATTATGAATAAAATGCATCTTTCATTTCCATTAAATAATACCCTTGCCTCTCACTGAAACAGTAGATTGTGTAGGACTGAAAGCAAAATGCACATTCCTTTTAGCAGACTCTGTCCATGCCACTGCCTTGTTTGTGAGAGAAAACCCACTCAGTCTGTGATTATACTTTGGTGTTCATGTAGAACTAACTTAAAATTCTGAGACCTGATTTTTAGTCACACATAGGGGGTTTTTTTCACAGAAATATATGTGCATATTAAAAAACTATGTATGTGCTGGAACTATAGGCATGTTCATTCCTTTTAATGCTTTTGACAAAACTGGATCAAAAAATAACAATGTAACACCACCAAAATAAAGTTGTGATAAAGTTTTACCGAGTGCAATCAAAGGGTATTAAACTTAATTTTTTAAAATATGTAGTAAAGAGATGAAGACATAAAATGATAAAACTAAAAATTTTAAAATAACTCTGAACCTTATCCTGTCCATGTGTGTAATACCTTAGATTATGTGTAATTTTATTATGTTTTCTACATCAGTTCCCCCTGTATCTGATTTTTGTAAATAATTCAGAAAATCTTATGCTTCTTTTACAAGCATCTCTATCTAGCATTTATTTGGCTGAGATTTCTTTAAACTAAGACTGTCATTTTACCAGCTGCACAAGTTCTTTCTGTGCATTTCTTTCTTTTTCACTGTAAATGGATTTCAGCACCTGTTCAGAGTTGTGCAGATAACCAGGCCTGCAATTTCGTGTATTTTAATCACAACTATTCTTTTTTGAAACTTAGCATTAAAGAAAGGTTGGTTAGAAAACATTAAGTGTGGGAACAGGCATTATTTGTCTCAGCCTCCCATTGTTTACCTCTTGTTTTATTGCACCACTGCTGGATAAGGTTTACATTTCGTGACAACCACACTCTCCCCTAAAGGGAAGAAAATTCTCAAGGGTACTTTGCTGCATCAGCTTGAACACTATTCCTGCCTTGATCCATTATAGATCATTACTAAACTTCACAATGATTTTCCTTCCTATTTTTTCTTATTTTTTTATTCATGAATTCTATGTAGAGCTGAGAAAAAGCCTGTTGTAGTTCAACTCATCTTATGAGACGTGATGGGAATAAATATAAGCAATTTGGTATTACAGGAAGGTGAATTCAAATTGTTTGATGGAGAAATACTATAACAAGATCACTGATATATAGGCATCTTTCCAAAGAGAGTGCAAAGCTGTGATATATTCCTCTGTGACACTTTGAAGGTTCAATGAAATCCTGAATTTGTATCATCAGGCAGACCAGATTACAAGTAGCAATTACATTAGGGTAATTGCTTGTAAAATAAAATAAAATCATTCTCTGTTGAAAGGGTTCAGTTGTCTTTGTAACTACTATCAAGGCAGCATTAATTGCATATTAATTATTTTATACTTGTAACTTAGCTCTCTTAACAAAACTGAAGGTCCACACAACCTTCTCCAATTAAGTAAGTTATGTCTCTTTTTTATTTAATGGTGTTACTGAGATTAGGGTTTTGAAACATGCAGAAGAGGATTAGAATTGTCTTAATTTCAAATCCTCACAGAAATAATTGGAGGAAGTTTATCAGGGTTCCTTATCAAAATTGTTAAGCTGCACTTTATCAGTAAGCCCCACTGGACAGCAAGTCATTCCAGACACCTGAAAGAAAAAGCCAGGCCAATAGCAGCACTGTTTGATTTTTCTTTTCTTTTTGCCTTTAAATATTTTCAGCATGACTTGGTTTTTAAAGTAGAATCTGCTTTATGTCAGCAGTTATGTCACTGTGTCAGGAGGCTCTGGTCCCTCACAGGCCCACGCACACCTTGGTACCTGCAGCACATTCCTCAGCTCTGGTTCTGACCTACCAAGATGCTAAACTGATTTCTCTCTTCTGCCCATTCCTTCATATCCGTTAATGAGCTGAGTCTGGAGGACATAATTTAGTTTATGGTAAATCCTTTTGTGCCTTGGCTGTGCTAGGGGCTTACTCTCTCTGGTAGCTGGAGTAATAAAGGATTTACTCTTCTCCTTGAGATGCAAGATCTTTGGTAAATAAGGGCTAAAGGAACTCAGAAATAAGTCTCTTGTGCTTGTGAACGGTAGAAAAGCAGTGCCAAAATATGGCTGGATTGCATTCCAGGTGAATTAATGTGTTTTCAGATTCCCCTTCCCATACAGAAATCATGGGAAATAACAGGCTCAGTGAGGCCTGAAGTTGCCTTTATTACTTTACCTCTTTTCTACAGAAGAAAATGGAACAAGCTATCAATACATACTTAGTGAACATGCACTAGCTGCATGAATTACTGCAGACCTATTTCAGAATTTAAGTAGGAGATCAAACAGACTGTAATTAAAACCATGACAGCTCCTCTAAGTCACAGGACGAACACAGTGAATGCACATTAAAACCATCTCCTAGGGAAGGAATAAACATTTTCTTTGCTCGGAATGCAGACTGTTATCAGAGCAGATGAAAATAGCCACCTGAGGTTGCTCAGCAATGTGCTTACAGCCTTCAATTCTGTCAAAAAAACAAAACAAACACACAAAACAAACAAACAAACAAAAAAAAGAAAAGGAAGAAAAAAAGAGAAACAAACAGAAATCAGCTGAGGTGTTGCATACAATCAAGCTTACCTAAAATCGAACATGCATGGAAAAGCAAAACATATAATTAGGACTGAGCAGACACCTTGAAATGAGTTCAGTTCAGTGCAGCTCTGAACCAGACTCTGAGCACTGCAGCAATTTCACTGTAAACTGAATAACAGTTATAGCCTACACTATCCAGTATATTTATTATAGACTGCATTTCACTTGCATCCAATTACCAGTTCAGCAGCAAAAGCACAGCAGAGAGTAAGAATAATCAGGCTTCTCTCAACACTTTTTCTTTCTTTTCCTACTACTTGTTGTGTTACCAATATCTAAAATGCAGCCTCTATGACCATTCTTCATTAAAATTAGGTCCAAAAAACCTTCCTCAAAGGTTTTATTTGGTCTCAGAGAATGCAACCTGTATTCCACCTGTCCCAAGGGTTGTCACTAAGACCGATTTATGGCTTTGTTTCCCTTATTTGTTTACTACAGTTAGACTTTTAAAGTTCCAGTCATATGTTTTGGAGTATAAATGCCTGTTAAACCCGTTCTGCACAAAGCACTGCACTTCTTATTCACTGCAATACCCCAAATAGTTTTTAAAGTCCTAATGGTTTTACAGTATGAGAGTATCCTTGAAATCAGCTAAAATCATTGCTGCTTACAAATCTTCCACATTTTTTTTTCTCAAAGTTCTCCATACAAATTCATAGTACAGTGATTTTGGGGGCTCATAAAATAATGGGTATTTTTGGTGTAAACAGTGTCCCAACCAAAATCTGGTAGCATGTCAGCACGGCTGGTGGGCTGGCAGCTAGGGATAAGAAATTATCCCTGCCCTGAAGGTGTAATGTTTTCATCTCTGTTCCTTGCTGCTTAGGCTGTTTTTATTAATATACAGTGTACAAAATTTCTATAAAGTAAAGGCTGTCTGAAGGACGCAAGTGAAGTCTGATTAATATAAAACCCAGTTCACAAATGAGCATGCTAATTCAGACCATATTACTGGAAGAGATGAAGAAAACAAACAAACAAATAAACAAACCAACAAAAAAGAGGATAAGCATAAACCATGGAACAAAATGACTGTGAGAGATTTGCAGAAGAATCAAAGCTGCTTCAACCTTCAGTGGTGCCTAAAACCATGACAAGTCAGATTTTCTTTTGCATGAAGAAAACCCCCTAATCTGATACACCCTGTAATTATGACACAGACTGAGCAGCAGGGCAGATCCCAGTTGTGTGTTCTAACCAAAACATGAAAATAAAAGGAGAGCCTGTGGTAAATGGGCTGAAGAAGGTGAAGGGAAAATCACTGCAACAACTGAACAAATGAGCAAATCCAGCAACCCTGTGGATTCCACACGCACAGGCTGTAAGTGTGGCTAGAGGGAAAACAAAAAGGGAAAAAAAAAGACAGTGAGCATGAGGATGGTCAGCGATTTAGAGGATCAAAACTGTTCTAGGAGAGCAGTGGTACTGATTTCCACAAAGCTTTAACGGTGCATATTGTTATGATACAACATCCCGTGGATGTCAAAAACTGAAAAGACAAAGCCGAGAAAAACTTGAGACAATTTCTGCCCTTGCACCTCCCCTTTTTTTGAAGGTTGAGTCGTCTGAGTTCCTCTTTCCTGGGCATCAGGCCTTCCCCCGGCATCGATGGCGCTTGTTTATTTATCCTGCAGGGCATCGGCACCGTGGTTGTGTTCGCTGCTGCCCGGAGAGGGCAGCCCTTCCCAGAGCATCTGTGCCTCAGCTGAGCGGCAGATGAAGGGGCCAGGTAGAGAAGCCAACCAAACTAAGGAAAAGTATTATTTTAACGGAAATAAAATGGAAGGAAACGGCAGTAGAACCACCGAAGGTAATCTCCACCAGTATCCGGAGTAGCAGGCAGATGAACGGGAGTGTTACAAATTGGTACCTACTTAAAATCAGAATTACATGAAGGTAACTTCAACCTCTCTGAATAAATAATTTCTGTACAGAGCTCTCACTCTGGGAAATCTCAGATCAATCAGATATTCCTGAGGACCCAGGGGAGAATCCTGCAACAACAATAAAAAAACAATTTATACACGTGTTGCTCTATATTTATACATTACACGTTTATGAATTCTTCTAAACAGAAAGCCATCAAGCTGGTAGACAGAACCAGCAGGGTCACAAATTCTAAATTAGAAGTAGCTAACAGAAAAGTTCTTTGATCTTGTGCAGAACTGAGGGGAGTCCAGGGAAATGCAGTATGCATGGCACAGAAATCCCCAGGATCCCCACACTGGCACATGCATCTACAGCTATCAGTGTTCAAATATCTTTCGTTAGAGCACTTTTTTTTTTCCCCATGGCAGCATCTTATTTGGTTTGTCCATGTCGGGGGAGGTGCTGTAAAGATTAAACCAGCTTTGAAACCTATTTGAATAAAAGAACAAGTATTTATTTGTACTTAAATTTGTATGCACAGTGTCAGGATCACTTATAGACTTTTTCAGACATTTATGGATTTTTCAGTTACTAACTCACCCAACCAGTTGTTTGGGGAGTTCACTGTAATTAGCTCTTATGAATCTGTAATTATTCACAGACCATCTTGGTACAACTGAACAGAAGTATTTGTATCCATTTGTGTTGCTGAGTACTAAAACTATGGCAGCTCACATATAATTGTCACATAACTTATGAAAATTTATACCTTCTAAAGTGTTCCTTTACTATAGCAACCTGTCAGCTTTCATAAATGGCAGTAATCACAACGATTGTTATTTTTTAATCTTACCTATGCCACGATCTTCTCCTCCAACTGCAAAAAAAATAGTGGTAAATATGCCTGTACAAAATGGCTTGGTACTACCTTGAGCAAAGATAACGATTCAAAGAGATATCTAATCCCATTTTTTCATTAACCAACACGGCATTGATCCATTTCCACAGGCACAGGTTCAGGAATCACAAACTGCATGAGGTATGCTCTTCTTCCTCACAGGCAGTCTTCACTCCAGTGCTCATGAATGTTCTTCCTGAAGTTCTTCACTGGGAAGAACAGATGCAGAGCAAAGATCTGGATGAATTTCAGATTGCACAGGACCAACCAAGGGCTCTGTGGCCACATCACCTGTGACCACTGCCAGGCAGGCCCAGAGCCAGTGGTGCCCAGACAGCCCCAAATCTATTTTCATGCTCTCCTGAGGGCCCTGCACTCAGAACTGCTGAAATACAGAAGCCAGCAGCAGCTGCATAATCAATTTATGTGAAACTGGTTTGAAATTATTGCCAGAGATTCAACAAAATGGGATCAAAACAAGTGACTGAATGCTTCTCTTATTTCTAGTCAAGCAACGCTAAATTTGGACCTCAGGATCTAAATGATGGTGTTAAGGGTCTTACCAGCACCTATTTTGGGGAGGTGTGGTACCTCTCAACAGCCTTGGGCTCTAACAATTCCAAAACTGTGTTGGCAACTGCTAAATCATCGACTCTCCCCTCATCTTGCAGGTTCTGTTTGCACAGACCTCAGCCAGAGAGAATGCCAGAAGAAATCACAATTAACCTCCTGGGAAATAATGTTTAGGAACACATGAAGCTCCCCCTGTTCTTGCCATCCTGAAACAAGGGCAGGTTTCGTCCACAGCAACCAAGGCAGCACAGATAATACTGTGCAAGGATTGGGTTTGATTTGCTTTAAGGGCAGGGAAATGATGGGATGTTGGTACCCTGCTCAATTAAGATACAGCATCAATATATATTCATTATGTAAAGATAACTCAAATTGCCTTGAGAAACACATAATAAAAGAGCACAACCCATAACAGGGAAAAAAACCTGAGTGGTTCTGTTTTGCCTGAAAATGACATGCAAAGTAAAATGTTAATTTAAACAAAAAAATAAAAGTGTAGCAGTGAAAATAATAGCCACTTAGGGCTGGCCAAGGAGACCTGACTTAGCATCTTATTTGACAATTTCTGTTGCTGACAGGAAATATTTATTCTAACAGAAAAGTGCTACTTATAATTCATCAGAAATAGATATGCAGAGTTAAGAGAATAGTTTATATCAGATATTTTTTCACATATTAAACCATATTCATAATAATGAGGGACACTGTAATTAATTATTTCTGGGCTGTGATGTTCTAGTATGTTCCTTCAGTGAGATATATCAAACTAAAAAACAGGTATAAATGACCATATTCTTTGTACTTATGATAGTTTTAATTATTACATTTTCTCAGAGGAGAAAAAGAGAGAAACATTTCTGAAACTTTGTTTTAAAAAGTCATCTAGAAACAATACCCGGTCAACATTTACATCATAAAAAATGCTGTAATTCAGACAGTTTCAAAACATTTCTTGTGTTAAAATATTACCAAGAGATTTTCAGGAAAAGTCATCACTCAACAGTTTCCATTGACAACAAAGAGCTCAACACGCACAGTGGCAAGAATAATGTAACGATTAATTGTGTTTAGTCATTTGTAAGTAAAGAATAAATGCTCCAGCAGATAAGGACAGACCTTGTTGTTTTGATGGCACTGCACAGTTAATAACACAGGAAAAACTCTACCCACACAGCTTGGGTTGATTCATCCCTTCCTCCCTTTGTTATGAGTCAGACTCTTTATTACCTTTTTGTTGAATGAAAAGCTCACTACGGCACAGTCAGTGGGAGTTTTGACGTCACTGAGGTCACTGATTCCCTCACCCACTAATATTAAAAATATCCTTGTGCATTTAAAGCTCTGCAATCTAACAGCTCTAGGATTAGGGGGGGAAAAAAAAGGCAGGAATTATGCTGCAGGTGCAACACCTGCACCTCACAACTTCAATCACAATGAGAGAGACGTACAGAGACTGCAGAGAGACCACAACCATCAGCAAATACCCTCAAAATACACTGACTTTCAACCCATTTGAGGATTGAAAGGTTCTTTGGCCAAAAAGGAATCCTACGTGTAGGAGGCCTCATGCTCTGGTTTAGGAATGGTATGTTTTATATATATGTAAAGAGAGAGAGAGAGAGTTTTATATATATTTATACAGTTTTATTTATATATAGTATTTTATATGTATAATTATACATAGTGTTTTATATATATAGATATAGTATATGTATATATATGTATGTATATATATAGTGTACACACACACACACAAACACAGGTATCATTCCCTTGGTCCATGACAGTCCCTCCAAAATATCTGTTTCGTGACAGGGAGGGCTCACAATCTGACTGTAATCTGGCATATGCACCCTCCAAAACCCCACAGCACTCTGGAAAGCCTGTGTTTCCTTCTTGCTGGTCACTTTGGGGCAAAAAGTTCCCCATTTGCTGCAGGAGGGCACACAGCTTGCAATTTTCTAACCAGGCATCTCCCTGCTTGAAGAAACTGAGGTCTCATTTGGACCTGAAATATAATCCAGCTTTCAACAAGTTTTTTTCTGTTCAGGTGTGCTTTTGAGCTGGGCTGCCTGGAGAATGGAGCAGCACAGGCCCTAAACAACAAGAATTTAAATTGCTCAGTGTTCCTGTCTTCCTGTCTCTGCTGCTGCCCTCTGTTGTGTTTTCTGCCTTTTAAGTGACACTATGGGATATTTGCCTCCAAGGTCACAGGCCAGTTTTACTTCTGTAGAGGTGCAGGCTGCAAATATCAACAGCAGAACGTACAAGGGACTTCTCTACCACTTTCTTCTCAGTCAGACACTCTGATGTCACTGCTTACTTTGTAAGAACAGATAATGAGAACTTTCCAACAAGCCCACAAGCAGCAGGTATCATATCTGCAAATTGCTTACAAATGAAACCATCCCTACCTGTATTTTCTGCAAGCAGCAAAGGAGTAACTGGGAAATGCCCAAACAGTTCCCCCACTCCTCAAAGTTCAGAGCTGACATGTCACATTCTGGCAAATCCTTTCATGACACATACATCACATTATACAGGCATGACACACATAGCTGGACATGCCTGTCGAGGCATGACGCGTCACAGGAGAGCAGCCCTACACGCTGGGGTTTACAGGCAATGGGGCTTCACTTGATGTTTTTATCAAATGTTTTCACCCAGATCCTGCTGAATGACATGCAGGCAGCGATGTCAGCTCGCAGGCAAACTGGAGACATCTTCCCCTGAGCCTATAGGCACTGTCACAATAAACAGCCAGTAAATATTTGACAGCCTCTAATGCTTCCCTTCTTCAGGCAACTACACTCGTGATAAAAGATCTCTCCAACGTGCACAATCTGCCTGTGGGAGTCGCTTCACCTTTTTCCTCTTCACAGCCGTGGAGAGATGAGAAATTGAACTTGATCAGGTCTGCATGTGAGAGTTCCAGCCCCCATGTGGAAATCCCCAGGGGTTGATGGGATGTTCTGGCATGGCATCACTGCACGGTTACCCCGTTCTGCCCTGGATCTGTGCTGTGGTTACACAGAGCACACTGGGCTAGGTGCAGCTCCAGTCTGATTCACTTTGACTCTGGATAATCCTCAAGTAATATTTAACCATTATTGGGATAAGCTCTGGATACAATTCCACAGTAATGAAACTCCTGAGAAAATTATTGGTCACACCAGCACGGGAGTTAAAGATCTTCTGGAGTGGTTGTGTCACTTTGAGAATTCTTTAAAATGCCAGATGCTGGCTTTTTACTTCACCACTTCATATTTTTATGTAAATGCTAAGCTGTTGAGATATTACTTCATATGCTACTCTTCCACAGTGACTTGACAGAATCTCAGCAGCTGATTCTCAAGAACAGGTTAGTTTTGTGCTCCTAATTCAGCTATAAATCAATAACAGCTACAGATCCTGGAGTTTTGGCAACTGTCTAAGGTAAAAGCTTATTAATAATATACCCACCAGGACAACTTAAATTTATTACCCCACAGCTCCTTAAAGGTACTGTGTCTGCTGTGATTAAGTCAAATAAAATGTGGCAATATATCATATTTTCCACCGCCTTACACATGCAACTCATTTATTAAATGTTCACATCATGTCAGTTAGACACCAAAAGAGAAAACCTTTAGCAGCAGCAGCAGCAGCTGAGAATAAAGCTAAAATCTAAGCTGACACCTCTTAAAATTTAATTTCTGGACTTTAAAAGTCACTTGGCTCAATCAGGGTTCTATAAAACAGTGTTATTTCAACAGTTTAGTCTCCTAATGAAAAAATTAATATTTTTCCAGTGATGCAGGTGTTATTAGCCAACAAGAGGAAACATTTTAATATACAGGCAGATTCCTTGTTTCTCTCTTTCTCACTGCAGTAAATTCACCATTATTAGGATAAAGCATGAAAAGCTGATAGAACACAAATCTCTCTTCCAATTACACACGTAAAAGATACTTTATTTATTCATCCCAAGTTAATTTTTAAGGCTTTCATAAAAGCCCAGCACCATGATCTTTTCTATTCCAGGTGAAAAGTGTTTTATTGAACTAATTCAGGACAAGACTTCACTTTCAACTCATAACAAGTGAGAATGTCACACAAAAACCAGAAAGGAGGTTCTGGGCAGAACTGGAGCCACAAGCCAAGAGAACTTGGTCAGGTATTTTCCATGTTTTGTGCTTAGACCATGAAAGAACGAGTCAGAGGTACATATCATATAAACAACCACTGAATAAATAAATGCAACATGTTCAATGATAAAAACTGTTTTTCTAAGCTGAAACTCTTTTTGCTGAGCTTGAGACCGCACTGTATGACTGACGTGGGGATTTGGTTGCAGACTATGCATGAACAACAATCCAGAGCCTCCTGAATTCTTTGGGAATTCGTGTCTCATGTATTTCCTCCTTGCCCACACAAACTAGAAAACTAAAGGAAATATGAGTAATAATTGAGAGAACACGGTGAACTTTAGGAACTGTTCATGAAAATCACGGTTAAATTACCTACATGTGACATCCACAGAGAGAACCCAAACAGCTACTGCTCGAGAACTGATACCGCTGACTTTACCACAAATTTTCAAAGGCGAATGTCTAAACGACGTACTCGCTACCGGCAATTAAACTTTAGTTTGGTTCCGTCAGTCTGGCGTGATTCCAGCGGTTCATCACCGCTCTGACCCCGCGGATCGGCCCCGTCCCGTGCGGGGAAAACAATTCCAGGGATAAGAAAAAAAAAAAAAGCTGCCCCTGCAGCTCAGGCACCGCTGGGATTCGAACCCAGGATCTCCTGTTTACTAGACAGGCGCTTTAACCAACTAAGCCACGGCGCCGGGCGGTGAAGGAGGCGGCGCCGCGGCCCCAACACCGCTCGGTGGGGCGGGGAGGGGGGAACGGCAGCGGACGGACCGACCGACAGACCGACCGACAGACTGACCGCCTTTGCCATGACACAAAACACGAGAAGACCGCGCGGAAAAGACGCGTAAACGTCAGCCTTTCGGAGGCGGGGGTGGAACCGCAGCGCTCACCCGCACCGCCCTGCTGCGTGCCCTGGGACCGCACACACACACACACACACACATCTGGCAGAAGGGTCGGGACAAACGCGTGCTCACACGAGCTGAATAACCGGGAAAAGCGGCAGGAATGGTTCCCACCCCACGCAAGCGATGCTGCTCCCGGCGAGCCCCCTCCAGGAGCCCAGCAGTGTCTGCAGGGGAAGGGGAACACCCCGCACTGAGCAGTGTCGGCGATGCCAGGTGGGCACCGGACACGAGCCGTGCCCGAAACCGGCTCTCAAACCCCTGAGACTCAACCTGTGAGGTTTAGAAAGCAGGCACTCTTTAATCGGCACCTGGTGCACTGGCTGTCATTTCACCCAGCTGCACGCCGAGGTATTTTTCGCTACAGCTCGTATGTCAGCATCACACGATTATTCATTTTTCGTTCCCCGCGTTGCTGTTACATATTCATAACATTTCCCAACGTGTATGCAGGTCCTTATAAGGTCTCTGAGGGTCTTCACCAGAGGTCTTTCTGTCTGAAGGCCCCCCCAAGTTCTAAGTAACGCCTTGTGCACTCCTTCAGCACAATGGACCTGGTTAATAAGTAACTGGGTGTTTCCTGGTTCTCTGCCTCAGTTCCCCTCCTCGTTGTTTTATCTTTAAATCACTTCGCTTAGCTATCTGCAGTTTCTATGTTGTAAATAGTATCAGCTCTTGTTACATTTCTAAGCCCCAACATCAGAGCCAGCCCATAACCCAAGGGCATCAGGATGGATCCCGCCAGGAACAGACCTGTGGCCTTCCAGTCCCTGAAGGGAGCCTACAATAAAAACTGAGAGTATTTACAAGTGATAGTACAAGGAGGAATGCCTTCAAAGTGAAAAACAGTAGGTTTAGACTAGATATTAGGAGAAATTCTTTACTCTGAGGGTGGGGAGGCCCTGGCACAGGTTGCCCAGAGAAGCTGTGGCTGCCCCATCCCTGGAAGTGTCCAAGGCCAGACTGGATGGATCTCTCAGCAACCTGGGCTAGTGGAAGGTGTCCCTGCCCATGGCAGGGGTTGGAATTAAATGGTCTTTAAGGTGCCTTCCAGCCCAGGCCATTCTGTGATTCTGTAACTACTCAGCTGGAGTATAATCAGAACCTGCAAAGCATAGAAATTGCTGTGGCAATCTAACAGGCATCCAAGGCGTATTTACAGCCAAATTACAAGTGTTACTCTCCAAATAATTCCCAGAGGAGTGTAGCCACCCTTGGCTTAGTCCAAAACAGCCTTACAGCTTTCTCATCAGGTACCTAAGAATAGGGACTGGGAAAATTACTCAAACTACAGTGGCACAAAAGCCAGGAAAAATAGGCAGATAAATCTCCTGCTCATTAATTGTCCATAATTACCACATTCTCCCCCAAACCTCCCCTGCACACAGATGTGAATCTACTGCTGCAGGTGAGGGCAGTGCAGGGCTGGAAACGAGCTGGGCTCACATGGCACTCGGACACTACACAGGTGATGGCAGCAGACAGAAACCAGCAATAAGTAAAACTTGCTGTTTTTATTAAAACCAGAATGTAAGAATTCACTTTCCCTTGTTTTCCTTGATTTGGGACATGAAGTATTCATTCTAAAGAAAACTTCCAACCTGCTCACACCACTGATGCCAAACGAACCAGGCCTCTAAAAAGCTACTGCTTTCTTTTTTCCTCTTTCAGTGGGAAACATTGGAGCTTTGATTTTTCTAGATGAGAGGAGAAAGAAAGAAAGAACACTTTCAATTCCAATATAAGATTAATTATTCTTGGACTAATCTTTTCTAAACTACAGAAGTTATTTCTGTATTACTAACGACATGAAAGCCAAATTAATTCATCTATAAAATATGCATACTTTATGTGATCTGTTTTTAAAAAACAAAACAAAACAAAAACAAAACATGAGGAGCATAGACATAGCATTTTCTTTTAGCCTCTGTTAAAAAAAAAAAAAAAGAAATCAATTAAGGAGTAAAGAGGGGAAACATTGCTGGAAAATAACAGAATTTACCACCTAATACTTATTCAAAGCCATAAATCTGTACAAAAATAGTATGCCCTAGTAATAATTTTCATTTAATCTTCACATAATTTAAACAAGGGGGGGGGGTGGAACCTACCTACTAAGATCTCTTTGTATTCCACAGCTTAACTGCATTCCAGGCTGTCACATGCCCAGTCCCAAATATTTTCTCCAGTTTAAGTTCCTTTCAGAAGGAAATGCTGGAAAGGTTGAAACCACTATTTTTAGGAATAAGGCTTCCAAACACTTTGAAACGCTAAATCTTTTATTAATTGGCATTCTCACGTATGCTGAATAGATATAATCCTCCCAGGGCTGCTCCTAATAAAGGACTTCTGCCCACAGTCCTGGTTGGAGGGAACCTTTATTGCACAGAATTCGTCTGTGCTGCATCATACCAGACAAGAACTTACTCTCAGTGCCTGAAAGCTCCTTTTCCAAATTTTTGTAAGGGGTATGACAACAAGCTGGACAAAAGTTCACGGTCTTATTCATGGTTTTAGTCAAAGAACTCTTCCTGGTGTCCACTGACAACAAAGATTCCTGTTTGTCCTTGTAAAGAAGACTGGGTCATCCAAAGAAGCAAAGGAAACCTGCCAATAATTTGCATAGAAATGTATTTTCTTTGGCAAGATTGAAATGGTGTATTCATTTAAAATTGTTTAAAGTTTCCTAAAGGACAAGCAAGCAGTTTCATTCTCTAAGCATTGTGCAACACAACTCATGTTCCTACTCCTGGGGATTTTATTCTTCACCTGATACTTCCATGCAGCTATTAAATGGATTAGTGCAGTGTGGTTTATTGTTCTTCATACAGAATGTTGTGGGTAGAGCAAGGTTAGGGCTAAGTCTTAACTTTATATGTCTATTATATACACAGCTGTACAGTCTCAAGACTACCAGATTAATTCAAAAATCAGGAGAAACAGAAGGTGGCAATGGCAAATTTTTTCTCACTGGAGAAGGCAGATGACAGAAGGCACAGTTGGATACTCTTTCAGAGTCACTTTATTGCAGCCATAAGACATGTTTCTTACATTCTGGTGTAAATGTAACAAAGGATGGCATGTAAGTCAATAATTTGTACCAGATGGACATGATTTCACTCCTGCAGGCACAGCTTTACACGCTCACACAAATCACCTGACTTTTGAGATCCCTGAGTCTGTTGTGGTGAACTTGACACAGATCCTGCTGCCCTAAATTCATTTCTGTGCTAAATGGTTCAGTCTTTTTCCTGAATAAAACTATATTTTATGTGAATTCTGATTTTATTTTTTTTAATCAATACAGTATCAGACTTTACTTTTTGGGGGGCTTGATGGGTATCTGGTTTTTAGCTGTTTTGTCTTGGTACTTTGGGACTTTTCACGTTTACTTCTTTTTACCTGACCATTATCTGACTAAAGCAGATGCATAGAAAAAGAAAACCCACACAAAAAAACCAACCAGACAAACAAACAAACCAACCCTACACAAAAACAGATACATAACAATAATATTAGATTAAATACTAAACCACTTCTATCACAGTCAACATAATTTGATTCCTAGTTAACTATTCATGAAACTGTTTACAAAAAAAAAAAAAAATAGACATTTTTCTAATTACTATACTGTAAGTATTGTCAAAATGCACCCAAACAATTCCTGTACCAATATTAAATGTATTCTCAAAGTTTCTATTTATTGATACTTTTAGGAATGTACACATTTTCACTGATTTATAAGACTTATTTAAAAGCTTAAAAAGCTGCTCACTGCTTTTCAATACCTGCTATTCAACAAGAAAGCCTGATAAAAAATATGATAGAAATATGAGAAAAAGAAGTTATTTTTCATGCAGTTTCACTTAATGGTTACTGACAAGGAGGAAAATAGACAAAAGATCTTGCAAATCCCCTACCCAAACAAATTGAGGCACTGTAATAAAAAGCATGTTTCAATAGCATTAAGCTTGATGTTCTTTCCTTCCTGACACTTCTTTAGAATTCATGTTTTAGAAATCAGCTTCAAAAAACTCCTCAGAATTCTTATAAGCTGATTTATGTCCAGGAGCACATGACTATTACCTGCCTTGATTTAGTAATGCTCTTGTAGAAGTGGCCTATTGCTCTGCAGGAGCATCAGGTGTAGAGAAATAAAATATTTCTAAAAACAAAAATGCACCTGTATATGAAAACTGATGTTCTTGCCAAAAAGCACTATTTAAAAAGGATTGTTACTACTACATTCCTCTCCCAAAAAAGTATTTGACAATCTCTGCAGAGAGAAAAATGCAACCAACCTGTTTTTTCAGACTAGAAATCTGCCAGCTTTCCTTTAACACTGAAATTCCCTTTCTGCATAAAGTGTGACGTGCTTAAACAACAAAGGGATAGAAGTGAAGAATTTTTGAGCCTCTTGCTTTTCTGGTTTCTGCCACTGAAGGAATGTGATCCACCTTTTCAATAATCTACAGTCTCAAAGTAGAATCCCCAGAAAAAGATGCCATATTGCATATTACCAAAAGAGGGATTGACATTATTTCCATAAGGATGGAATCTTCTCTCAGATGAGCACTGCCAGTATGAGAGCTAAAACTCTCTCATAATTACACACCATGTCTTTGGAAACAATCTGTAGCAATCTGAAACTGCCCACACATTTTAACATAAAAAGGAACTTACTTAGAAAATTCTTTTTAAAAGTTTTCTGTAATTCCTTGAGGTAAATACTGATTGCAACTTGACCACTGTTCAATTTCATTAAAAAAAGTAAAAAAACTGAAAACTCAAACTATTTTCACTTCTCTTTAGAAGTTAGATCCTGAAACCACATCAGGAATTCATGGTTACCTTCACAGAATCACAGAATGGGTTGGAAGGCACCTTAAAGACCATCTAATTCCACCCCCTGCCATGGGCAGGGACACCTTCCACCAGCCCAGGTTGTTCCAAGCCCCGTCCAGCCTGGCCTTGGACACTTCCAGGGATCCAGGGGCAGCCACAGCTTCTCTGGGCAACCTGTGCCAGGGCCTCCCCACCCTCACAGGGAACAATTTTTGTTCCTAATATCTAATCTAAACCTACTTTCTTTCATTTCAAAGGCATTCCCCCTTGTCCTGTCCCACATGTTCTCATAAACAGTTTCTCTCCATTTCTTGTTTTTCCTAATCACAGCATCTGTCACTGAGCCCCACTAAAGCAAATTTTAACTGTATCACCAGGAAAAAAGGCTTTATTATTTTCAGGATAACAAAAACAACTATTTGTACCGTACATCCATGGTGAAAAGCAGTTAGAAAATTCTTACCTGACTGCTTCTTGTCCACTCAGGTTAAAATGCTGCTGGGAAGTTCATGTTTCCCTGAAAGCATCAGCTCTTCCTATCCCTGGTAAACAGCAGGCACAACGAGAGCCTCACAGCTTCTCTGGCTTTAAGCTCTTTAAGTATAGGTATTTTCTACTTTTTTAACAATTTAATGAGGAAATGTTAAGAGAGAGTTGGCTCAGTACCTTAAAAAAAATTAATTTTGAGGCTGTTGATTGTGTGAGAATGGAGGGAAGAGCTGTGGGAACAGAGAGTGGCTCCCCCCCATTTTTAGGGGAAGAACCCCGTTCTGGAAGCTGGCCAGGCCAAGCAGCTGTGTTGGATACCCTCATTCTGACAACAGCAGCACAGCTGGCTCGAGCTTAACAGCATTCAGTTGGCTTAAGAATAGAAACAAGTTAAAATACAACATTAATTATTTACTCCAGCTGGGAGGCTGCCCAAACGTGAATGGTGTTAACAGATAAAATTCCTGCAGTTCAGGAAGGCACAGTGTCATTTTGATAGGCAGATGCCACACCTCAGAAATACAATGACAAGATGAACATCTATTTTTTCCAGCACAGAGTAGTCAAACACGCATACATAAGACATGGGGTTTGTAGCAGAATCTTTAAAACACGCTTTTAAATTTAGTTAGGAGCCCAGAATATAATTATCCCAAAGCACAGATACTAAACTGGAATTCTCCATAGTTACAGAGACATCAACATTTAAACAGATGCCGCTTTTTCTAATGGGAACCCAAGTTAGCCACAGGGATTGCTGTGAGCTGGGACATTTGGAGCAGCAGTGTTAGATTCTGCAGGGTAGGTCAGCTTACATTTAAGGTAATGTTTGGAAGGCACAGCCTCCTATACAAAGATGAGATTTTACACGTAACGGCATTTGGAAGCTGTTTTTAAGCCCAAGGTTTTGAAGGAAAGTGGTCTTTTCTCAGCTCTTCCAGAGTGGAATGTCCGTGAGTGTTTAACCAAGCCTTGATTGGCATCTGAAAAAAATTTTAAAAAAAAGGTCAAATAACGCTGAGTTCCACATCTGGTGCGAGATGGAGATTGAGACGCAGGCTGAGCTGTGGGTGGGACCCAAAAGGACAAGGGGCCGGGAACCTTTGGATGACACAGGGCACGAAGAGCGGTGGCACAGCCGGGGGAGGGACTCGGAGCTCGGCACAAGGGCCGAGACTCACGGGATAGAAAAGCCCAGGGTGGTTTGTTTGGGTCCCTCCTCGAGGGCACCGCCTGGAGATGTTTTGTGTCAATAGGGCTTTACAGAACGAGACGTCTGAGAGCGCTGCGGGTGGGACGGGAGAGGGAACCCGGCGTGACCGTGGGTGGGGTGTGCGGGGAGCCAGGCGGGACACGCCGGTCACCAGAGCTGGAAGGGGCACAGTCTGGGGGTGGGACTGGCAGGGACAGTGAATGCTCACACTGCACCGTTTCCTCGACAATTAAACCTCTATTTTCCCAAGATAGGAAAGACCCGAGGCTACAAATCTGAGCTCTTGACAGCGCTTGAATTCTCTGAAATTGATATTTGCAAAATACATAACTTTACAAATTATGTTAATCCTTCTCTTTAGCTCAAGTCTGTCAGATTATTTCCACTAAAATAAGAAATTAATTAAAGGTGTCATAATACCACAGGAGTTATTTTCAAAAAATAAAATCACAATGGCTCAGAAAACATTAATGAGAATTGGACTTTATTTCAATCCAGCTATTACCACCTCAGCTTCTGGGTACTATTACTGTGAATATGGAAGGAAAAGGAAGCCCAGCTCTAAAAAGGGATAACTAGACATGGAAGAGCTGCCTCATTTACAGAACTGTCCACCTGGAAAAGTGCTTGGGCCACATCCCCATCACTCTGAGCACTAATTACCCAAATCAAAGTCTTAGTTCTTTGTTTTGATAAAAGCTGATGGATGTCTTTATATACAATTTTTCTATTTTTGCATTAGTAATAAACTTAGAGCTGGACAAGGCCACCCTGTTCAAATCTTATAATGTTAATTTGATCAATCTTAAATGTCTCTTCTGACACTGGTTGTTGTTATCATACCCATTTATATCCAAAAAAGAGGGAGATACGTTCAGACTTACCTGAGATCAAATAATTAGCAGCACCAAAACTGGGACCAAAAGCAAGCCTATTTACACTAACTATATTTTATTGTGCCAACAAAGAACGTTGTGTTTTTTTTGTTTATTGATAACAAAGCAATAAATAAGAGCTTTGCAGCTGTACCTCCTACCAGCTGCAGTCAAAAGGATATCAGAAGTATTTTTCCTGTTCCCATACCCCGAGTCTTGACAGTGCTACCACATGTTGATGTTACCACTCTAAAAATTACATTACTGAAAACAGCAAATCGATGTTGTCACTTAAAAGGAGGTATTTAAAAAATAAACCACAACGTTTAATCCTGACAACGATCTGACATTCTCACATCCATCAATTCAGAACAGATTCTGAAGGGCTACAGCAAAAATTAGCTCACAGCTCAGCTGGAAAGGGGATTATTTATATTTCAGTGAGAAAGTAATAATGAAAATGTCACGTACACGACCTGCAGTGCAAGCAGTCAATTACATCATTACAATACATTTAATTACTCCTAACATTAGGATAAATCTAAAGCCATTATGATGTCTTTTCTTTAATGAAAGTGTTCTTGTCAGTGGGTTCTTTTTGGTTTTCAGTGGTTATGCTGCTGGGTAACCCTCTACCACAAACACAAAGCTCCATTAGACATCAAAGCTGTTCAATAAAGTTTACTACAACTGGCAGGTTTCCACTGAATGGGGATCAAAAATTTTTCCCTCACTTGGTTTTATTAAAATATTCCCAAATATCTAAAGTAATATTTACATTGAAACTCACTAGATGTGAGAAACATTTTAGTACCATTTTTGGCTTCTTATTTTTAGGAAGTTCTTAAACTGTCACTTTTATATATTCCATCTGAGAAATTTGATGGCAGTCTAACATTCTAACAACTAAAAATACAGCTGTATTACTAAAAACTCTTTATTCTCCATATTTGTGTAAATTCTGTAACCAACAAACTCTCTGCTCCTAAACAGAAACACTTCAAACAAAATACCACACAAAGTTTATGAACTGGCAGCATTTTGGATTGGAAAGTGGTGTCCAGGGCTGTTCACAAAGGTATTTTACCTTTAATTGCTGTTCAAAATAAACACAGTTGTCACAGGCAGTGTGGCATGTGTACTACTCAGTGATCAAAAAACTCATCAGTTAAGACCACAGTCTGATAAGAATTGATTTAATCTATGACTTAGTGACAAAATATGGAAGAAATAGTATCCCTGGAGGCACTGCATGACCTACTTAACCAAATGTTAATATATGCTGCAGTTATTTTAATTATTATGTCCACAGATTGACACTGGATCAAGATGCATTTCTTCTTTATTTGATGAGACAGGCCCAGTGGAAAGGTCACAGAATACTGAGAAACATTATAGACAGAAAAGAACTTCCCTGAAGGTCTAAATCTCACTGCCAAGCCAACCCCTGAACTTTGGCTAATTCAATATTATTCTTTTATACAAATGACATGTATTTATTTATCTCCTTCAGAACACATGACAAAGAGAGACTTCCAGCCCTGTGTAACTCAGAAGCAGAATTTAAAAGGTCCTTTGCCCAAAAAGAGGCTATAACCTATCAGAGTATTCCAACATGCATTTCAGATGCCAGAAAGATTCCAGTTTAATTCAGCACAGTAACTCACATTTCAAAGTATCACAGGATCACTCATCCTACCTTCCGCCAGGTAAACCATCTTCTATTTCCACGATTAACCCAATTATTTCACTCAGCTTTTGTCTGTGTAAGTACCAAGAGGTTTCAGAATCTGCCTGAAAGCCTAAACTCCCTTTATTATGTGTTCTTTCATGTGTCTTCAATATGAGAATAAAATCTTGTACTTCTGACCACTACTGCCCTTCTCAGCATCAAGTCTCAGATCTAGAGCTGCTTCCTCACCAGGACTTCCACTGCAAGGAGCTCTCCTGCTCACTTGGCAGCTCCTAATAACAGACAAAACTTGAAAGTAAATTTATTTTTCACTTTTTCACTTATTTTCTGTGTGTGTGCCAGTGTACTAACTGACACCAGAATCATTAGGAATGTTTCTAAGATAAAAGAAAAAAAAAACCCAACCCAGATCAAAGCTACTGTGGGTTCTTGTTCTATATTTTATGAGTCAAAAAATCTTGCAGTCAGAACTGCCCTTCTAGACTTACCCAGCCTTTGTCTGCTGCCTGTGCTATTAATCTTTGTTTTCCCAAAGATTCGTGGACTCCCAGTCCACAGAGATGCTGTTTGTTGTCGAGAGGAACTTCAAATGTGTTCTCAGTGCACTCAGCTGTTTGATATCTGCTCTTTCAAAGGGGAAAAAAGAGAACCCCAAAGTGAAATTCTCAGGGCTGGCCCAGCCACCCAAGATCAAGTCCACCGCGCTCTCCTGAATTTTAAAATGACTTCAGCTGTTTCTGCAGGGGAGGAAATTAATGTCTTAATACATCTTTCATAATTCTTGTGATCAGAAAGTCTCCAATAATCAGGCAAACACTTTTAGATAGATTCTGAAAAATAAGTATTGCTCAACAAGTGTTGAATAAATCTTTCTCAGATAAAGACTACAAACATTCCTTAAACAGAAATTAGACACTTCAGGCAAGACAATAGCCTTTCCAGCGAAATGAACACTCATGGATTTACTGTACTTCAAAAAAAATTAATGGATTATCTTCCTATTTTCAGGTTTTGATTATAGTTTACTTACAGTAACTGCAGGGAGGTCTCCCCTCAGTCTCCTCTGCTCCAGCTGAACACCCCAAGTGCCCTCAGTGTCCTCACACGGCTCCAAATCCAGGCCCTTCCCCATCTCCGTGTCCCTCCTTTGGACACTCTCCAGTGGCTCAATCTCTCCTTCCATTGTGTCCCCCCAAAGTGCCCCAATGTTGAGGTGAGGCCGCCCCAGGGCAGAGCAGAGCGGGACAATCCCCTCCCTGGCCCTGTGGAACCCCCCTGGTGACAAATCACAGTCTGATGTCACCCAGTCACTGTCACCCTCTGTGCCCACCCCTGAGCCAGTTGCTCACCCCTCACAGGGTGTGTTTATCCAGCTGTGGGATGGACAGTTTGTCCAGAAGGATCCTGGGAGAGACAGGATTGAAAGCTTCACTGAAAATCCAAAACGATCACTTCAGCTGCCTTTGAGGCAAAAAAAGTTTGGCACTGTCAAAGTGACAGTTATTAAACTGTAAATGTCATGACTAACACACTGAGAGAGTTACTTTTATATCTCCTATCTACAATATTTGCTTAAGACTGCCACATGTCTGTTTACTTCGGAACTCGCTATTGAAAGCTGGGACTTTTTTCATTCTGGACTTCCTGGTTTCTTTGAGCTGGAAATCCACAGCTCTTGGATAACCTGAGCATTGCCTGGACTTCTTGCACATTTGGGGCTTTTTCATTATGCCTGGAAAAGGTTGGGGTTGTGGTAGAAATCTACTGCACAGCAAGAAACCAACATTTTAGGTACTTTATAAATTGTTTGAATTTTTATGACATTAAGGCACTACTGTGACTCATTACCAATTAATTCTTAGATGAAGTCATGACTGCTTAATGTACATCAGAGCTCAACACCTGCAATCTACCTAGCACAGATACACTGTCATTTGCTTGCATAACACATAACTGTATCACTCCAAGCCTTCTTACAGATTTAATTTAGATTTGATCACCTGGAATCTCGACACTTCCCCCATTCAGATCTAGCCATTGCTTTGCCCAGAATGGCTGGAATTTTAAGGAAATTCCAGCAAACTACACAAAACTTTGCAGAGCAAGAAAAGAGGCTCAGTTGAGATTGAAGGAAAAAGGCAGTGACAAGTATGAAAACACCACGGTGGTGCTGGGAACAACTGTCTGATCCCTGATTTATCTTTCTCCACGAAGAATCCCACACATAAACAAGTCAGAAACGGGAACTTCCAGGAAAAAAAGAGCAAGCTTTGTGTATCAACCTTCAGATTTAAAATATTAATGAACTGGAGCTCTGATTCACTGCATGCTACACGTGCTTACAAGAGTCACTCTTTAATGTCAAGGAACGTGTCGGGAGCATGAAAGTGTTCTATTTATCTGCGACTGCAAAAACATTTACAGCTGCTGTTTTTAAACTTCAGCAAAAATCTCCAGGAGGCTCTCTGATGATTCAGTCAATCTTCATGCCCGTGTAACACTCCTTGTTTGATTTCAGCTTTAAGATTTTCTCTTTAATCTGTTGTTGTGTTCATAACACTTGCAGAGTTTCACTGCATAAGAGCATGAAAGTATTTTTGTGTCCTCAAAGCAAGAATGGCAGGAGCTCAACAGTAGCACTGTGTCCTCTCAGAATTGTACATGCAATCTGGAAAGGAACAGAGCAACGTTTAGCAATAGTTTTCCTTGAGATTATTTTTGCCAGTTTAGTCCATGAGGGGGAGTAGGAAAGCAGGAACCAGAAGAGAATATACCTTAAGTTCCACTTGCCTGAGCAAAGCTCACTTTCTTTCCTTGGGATTACCTTGGAGCAGATTTACCAAATCTGGTCGAGGAAAAAAAAGATGTTGATGGATACGGATTGTATTTTTGTTTTTCTGGAGGTTTGGTTTGGTTTGTTTTCTCAATTCTTCTTCCTCTCAAGTCTCTCTTAAGTCTTTTAAACACTTGTTTCCTTGATCCTGGTCCATCTAAGGACTTGACAAGACTGTTACACATTTTGTCAAAGATATTTTGAAAAGGCATAAATAGTTTTCTTTGTACTACATAAAATAAGGCAGATTTTAATCACAGTATTAATCTTGTAGCTCATTAGCCTTAATAATTTGTGTCAAAATGATGCAAATGTCCTGCACAGGGCCATCGATGATCCTGATGAATCCATTCCAACTTAGCCTATTCCATGAGAGTTCAGTGGTTTATAGCTGCTGTAATAAATGCTATATACAATTTGGACAGGTAAAAATAACCCCAAACACAGCCTGAGACTGCAAAACTGCAACTTGAAATTCTGCTTTAGCTTCATTAAAAATACTTGTACCCAATACAATTTTTACATTGCCTTGGTTTTTAACTTATTCAGACAAAAACTTACTCTTCAGCACTTTAGAGGTCCTAGACATACAAGATTATTACCATACAAAACTCATTTAACAACACTAAAGTTTATTAAAATGCTTTGTTTAATGAATTAAAACAGAGCCTGCGGTATTTCAGATTATGCTGCCCAGAAAGGGGTCTTTTCAATGCTCTATAATCCAGACATTTTGAACACATGAAACATCACAAAATAAACATAAGCACATTTACTCTCAAAGAAATTCAATATGAATACTGTATCTCTAGTGCTTCACATTATACACCACTGATCTGCCATCATGGAGGAGATCAAACATTTGAGATCAAGTCCCACAGTACCGAGGCTTCTTCAATACTGAAGTTGTTTTAATCTAAAAGGGAGAAAGAAAAAGAGAAAGGTCACTCTGAACAGTAACATGCAACATCCCCACCTGCACTTTTTCAATTTGTAATTCCAGTCCAAAATACCTTCCAAAAATATCAGCCATCTTCAATGATAACATCCACTAACCAACAGGTCTCTCTATTTAGTGCCATTTACCTTAAGAGGTTTCTATCCTAGAATGAATTACCCTCTGGATTAGGATGTCCAACATCTGTAATGTTTCCCCACTGAAGTGAGCAGTATTTAACAACTCATGAACTGATGTTTTAGTTACTCATTGCAAACTTTGCAAGTGTTTAAGTGACCTTTCTGTTTACCTTCTTAGAAGCTCTTTGGGTGTCAAGACTGTGGTATCCATATCACTGCTGTCACTGCTCTCGGTACTGTCTGAGCTGCTGTCTCTTTCTGATTTTTTATTCTTGTGTTTTCCTTTGTTTTTCTGCTTCTTATGTTTCTTCTTCTGTAAAAAGAAGAGAAATAATCCCTTATTTCCTTGTGAAGGACTTACACAAGGATCACTTTTTCTGGATGTCGACAACAGAAAAAAGCTGATTTCAGTGAAGTCCCCAAGCTTGACTGAAACAGAGCAATGACCAATGACTCTTTTCCACTACTGAGACTGAGCTAAAGAAAATATAAACCAAGCCCTTGCATTTCATTTAAGCACTCAACTGGTTCCAAAACATCCCAGGAATTCTGGTGCTTAAATTCTAGTCCCAGTATTATATATTTCCTGCAACCTGGCACAAAGAATAAAAAATGTGGACTGGCAGGTCAGTTTATTTAGGTGAAATACCTTTTCTTTTTTGCGTTTATGATCTTTCTTTGCCTTGTGTTTCTCTCTTGTTTTCCTGTGCTTTTCTTTCCTACTGGGCCCAGGAGAGCTTGCTGGCACCACTGTTTGCCAAGCAGCACCTAAAGCACAAAGCAAATACATAAACAGTAAAAAAAAAAGAAAAAAAGGACAAAAAAAAGTAATTTGATTATTACATTCTGTATTACTTTTAACCTAATGGGATTGTTAAAACAAACAAACAAAACTCCTAAGCTTTAAAATGGAAATGAAATGTCTAAAAATCCTAACTGCAACATCCCTGTTGTAATTAAATGCCTTGGTGTTTAAATTATGTCATTAAATGTGCAGAATTTACACTTCTAGAAGCTTACAGAACCTACCAGAAGAAAAAGCTGGAGGCAACTTTGGTCCAAATTCCTCTGCTGCATCCAGCTCCTGCTTTGAAGTAGACAATGAAGAAGTGCCAGGACCAGCTGCAGCAGCCACACTTTCTGTGAAAAAAAACCAAAAAATTCTGTATTTGAAAGGAATAGAAAACAACATCTTTTCCAGGAAGTACTGAAGGATGCTCTGGCCAATTGGATTACTGGAATTCTGAAACATGTCAACATATTGTGAGGGGTTTTTTTCCCTTTAAATCAAAATTTGCCTGTTACACTACACGATTATTAATTAATACCAGTGCATTTGTTTGCTTCTATTTTGTAACACAGAAATATTTTTCCGCTACTCAGAACTAATAAAAAACTCCACAAGGTGCATAAATTAATAAAGGCTAAAAGTTAAATGTTAATAGAACCAACTGTGACAGGAAATGAACCGAGTATTTCCATTTTCAGTGTGCTCTAGCATTAGATGTTTTCCTCCCTCTCACTGTTCAACAAGCATACTCCATAGGGCACTTTGCTTGTAAAACCTACACAAGACAAACGGCAGCACAAATAACAGGATAACATGCAAGGCCTTATTCTGTGCTGCATTATTTGTATTTTCTACATGCCCAGCCCCACCAATTCCAGATGATCTGCACAGCAGTGCAGTCCTAGAGTATGGGAGTCATAAATAAATCAACCTTTTACAAGGTATTCATTTTATGTTGCATAAAAATGAACATCCATTAGGTACTACCTTGTACACCAGAGGAAGAACTGTCAGTTTGTTTATCAACTTGCTGGGTGGTTTCTGACTCTGTTACTGAAGTAGCTGGTTGCTCTTCCTCATCACTCTCTTCTTCAGAGGAAGATGATTTTTCATCTGAGGAACTCACAAAGATGGCCTTAAATAAGTCCATGGGTGGTCGTTTGCTTTCTTCCTCCTGATCCTTTCCTTCATTAGCTCCCTGCTGAACAGCACCACAACAACCTGCAGTTAAACACTAAAGGAACTAACAATCCCTTCAAACATGCTGGCAGGCATTTACAGGTATTTACAGACATCACAATAGCTGTGAAATGCACGACCTTAGGAACCAAAATAGTGCAGATGGGAAAGGCTGTGAAACTAAGCCAGTGTCCTGGATGTGGGAGTGCACTTTGTGCTACACAGTTGAAAACAGAATTTGTAATATTTGGGGATCTAATTCATTATTTCAAACTTCAGTTATATAATAATAAATTTAAGCAAAAGGAAAACATCATCTTTCTCCCCAGAATATGCACCCTCCTCTATCCTGTCTGTGAGCAGAGTGGGTGACTGAATTTAGTTCCCAGTCTGCTGAGATACACTTCTTCTCCTCTGAAGCTGCTACTTCAAGTACAGTCAAATCTGCTGTCCTTGCAAGCTGCAAACATTTTACATCTCAGAGTTATAACCTCAAAATCCTTCCAGGTACAATCTCATGCCCCTGCTCCTGAGTTGGCTCTTGAGCAAAGTGATCTGTAGGAAATCAATTCATGTATTATCCAATCTTCTTTCTGGGTTGTCAAGGTTCAAACCTTGTAAACTCACCTCAGTGGGAAGAGTTTCACTTGGCCCACTTGCACATTTTTCTGGTGCTGGCACTGGTGGCTGCTGCTGAACATCAGCTTTTGATCTAGCAAGACTAATGAATTCACTGATAGAATCTTTCTTCTCCTTCTCTTTATCTGACACATCCCACCTTGAAGGTTTCTTTGGTTCTAAAAACATCCAAAACATTCAGATCAGTTGCATGCCAAATTATCCTGCATTTCACAGCCTGTTTGATTTTAAATTACTCTGCTTCTTCAGTTTGACATTGTTTTAAATCTTTCTAATGAATATTTGACCTATAAAGATCTTCTAGGTAAAAGAAATTAGCACTATATCACTAACTTTGGTTTTTATGTTACTGAAACTTTTTTCAATTTCTTTATTTAGGGTTTTTAATTAAAAAGGGTTTGTTTTTTTTTCTAAACTAAAAAAGCTGCTCTTTCTGTACTATTATCTAGTTTATAGCTAAATTATTAAAGTAACAACAAACTTACTGTTGTGGCTGTTACTCTCTTGGGTTGGTTTGTTTGTTGTTGGAGTTGCAGACGTGGAGGGCTCAGGGACAGTTAAAAAATTAAACACAGAATACTTGTCTCTTTTCACTTTTGGTAAACCAGCTATGGAAGAACTAGAGGGAAATAAAAATGTTTGATTATTGTTTTCAACACAGCAAAGGCCTCAAACTATCTACAGCAAGCTGAAAGATCTACAGTAGTCCTTCAAATGCATGCTGTTTTGTCAGAGGTCCCCCTGTTTCGTGATGCAAATAAAAATATTAGCAGTTCTGCATCACATTATGACACAAGAAGGAAACATCAAGGCAGATTTTCCACCAGCAAATGAGAAACAGAATTTTCCAATATAAAAATATAAATCTCAATTATCTTACTCAGGATAAGGATCACGAACATTAAATCTTTTACACAGCAGCTTGTCAGGGTGCCACTCAAACTTGTCTCTTGTGAGTTTGCCAAACATCTTCATCTTCACAGCAGTTTCCTTATCATCGATATCATTCTGAAAAAGTCAAACATTTACAGCTGCTAAATGAGGCACAACTTACTGAACTATTAATAAAGAGTTGAAACAAGACAAACATAATATTTAAGGGCTGTTCAACAAATCACTTTTCTGCATGCACACTGAGCGTTTTCAAAAGATGGGCAGCATCTTTTGATGCTGGAATGTTTGAACATGAAAAACCGTTTCAACAGAAGGGCAACAAAACAGTGACAAATCCACAAAAGGGTTTTACAGAAGGAGGAATTGAGGGTTGAGGCAGCAACTGCAGCTCCAGGGTATCCAAGAGAACAGCAGGTACCTCTTGGTCTCGAGGAACTTCGACTTTGTCAACGTCATCCTCGTACTTGGCCCGAGTGAACCTGGAGGAGAGCGTGGAGCTGGAGGACCTGTAGAACATGGCAGCACGGACAAACTCCTCCTGCTCCCTGCCCCGCTCCCACTCCGTCATGGTGGGGTCTAAAAAACGCTCCAGGGCATCTGCTGTGAGAGCAGGAGAGAAATGCTCAGCAGGGTCACAGTTACTGAGCTCCAACACCTCTGAAACAATCACATCATAAAAAAAACATCCTTGCAAGTATTAAATGAGTATTTAGCTTAAGGACAGTATTAATCTCAACTGTGCTAATCCTTGATAAATGGATTTTCAAGATAGCATTTGCCAAATGCAAAATAGATATTTTGAATAATTCTGCTTGTAAACCTGACTCCTTAATCACTGCCCTCTAAGGAATGTGCAGAATACTTAATGTTGTTTAAAAACAAAAGTATAACGCAAAGATTTATCAAATAACTAAACCACAGGACAGAGTTAAACAAGGACTAAGCCTGGCTAAGTTTTGAGAATTTAAGGGGCTTCCTGGAATATAAAGTGCCCACTGATAAACACAGAGTTTGGACACAGGTTTTGATATAAACAGTTCTGAACCTGTTTACAGCAACAGGTTCACTTTTTCTCCCAGAAGGAAGAGGGAATAACACCAGCTACACAACCACTCTTACAGGAAAACAGAACTTTAATCATTCCAGGTATTTAGATATTCCTGCATTTTGATCATTATGACTAGGGAGGCATTTACAGCCATAACAGAGTCATAATTGAGGGTACTCAATTTTACACAGGGAAAACCCCAGTCCTGAACAGAGGAACTTGGGGTTCAAAGTTCAAGTAATCTGTCCCACTGTGGTAACCAGAGGAGGCTACTAACCAGGAAATGATTTTTTGTTTGAATGAAAAGGACTATTTAAAAAAAACCCAATCAAACCCAACTCCTTTTTGTTTTGATTTTTTTTTTTTTTTAATTTTAAGGCAATCTAGATTCCCAGGCTGTTGAGGAACTCCCTAGATCCACTTCAGCTTTCTATGCCTTACAGAAAAACTCACCACAAGGCACTGTAAGCCCCTGGTTTAATTTAAGATGCACCACAGTACCATTTAACAGCAAAAATCTAAACAAAATGGAAGGAGACAGAAAGAGTTCTACTCCTCAAAGAGGAACAAACTAGATGAAAATGCTTATTCTACTGACCAAAGCTGAAGTCTGTCTTGGCAAATGAAACAGGGGAAATCCAGGAAATTAAGCAGAACTTAACTTCTGCTGCAGCAAAAAAGTAGGAAATGTAATGCCTAAAATCAAGACTTGCTGACAATTAAATTAGAGCCGTTTTCCTGAGATCAAAAGGACAAAATATCAATAAAAATTTTTTTAAACGTTGGTCCTGAAAAGAAATAGAGGGAGAAATGCTATGGAATTCAGGAAGAGAACTCACAGTGGACATATTATGCATTGGAACAAAAAAAGGAAGGGGGGAAAAAAAACCCAAAGAAAATAATTAATTAAGAAATATTTTACCTTTTTCTCCTTGTTTAAGACTTTTCACAAAATTTTCGTATCTTTTTTGTTTTTCTGGATTTCTTGCAAATGGTTTGAAGTCACTGGAACCAGCATTTGCCAACTGCCCCGCCAGCAGCATTTGCCATTTGGGAGCAGCATCCTCTGGGGGGGCTGGCTGGAATCTGTTTTGGGGCTGCTGAGCCACTGATTTTGCTTTCATTTGTTGTTCCGATGCTTGTTTCACTTCTCTGAGTCTTTCTCTGTCCTTCTCAGACAGATATTCCAAAACAGAAGGAGCTGGACCTAAAGCAGAAAAAAGTAGTAAAAGATAAATAAAAATTAAAAATTCCTAGAATTATTTCTTCCACTTTAGTGGAGGAAAAAGCCCTATCACTATGGGTATACATTCAGAGAAAATGCTCTTAAGCAGAAATAAAAAATAAAATTGCTGAGATGACAGATAAAAATTTGGCCATTGTTATATCTTTTATGCTATTTACCACATATTTCAATATAACTTTATAAAGCTCACTACTGTAGATACAAATGTGAGGCACAATACACATTTGAATGTATTTCAGTGAAACCTCATTTTACAGGAAAAAATCCTCAGAGCCTCCTACATTCACAAGAGGCCACGGGAAAACCCAACCAAGCACAACAAAACACAGTCCAAATATTTAAGTAAATGAAAATACAGCCAGTTATGCCAACAATGCCAGTGCTGTGATGAAACAGAGCACTGGAATGGTATTCCAGCTACGGGAACCAGATTTGGTTATGTTTGTATCAGAAAATAAATGTTCAAGGCCAGTTTTTCCTGTCAGACAAAGCCAAGCAAAGGGGGTACCTTTTAGCCCAGTCTCTCCCAGCAGTTCCCTCCTCTGAGCTGCATCCAAAGCGTGCCTGCTCTGCTGTGCTGGATCACTGCCCAGCTTCCCAGTGGATTCCTCCAGTGCCTGCTGCAAACGGGGGTTTTCTTGCCCAGCTGCTATCACAGGTCGGAAGTAATGAACTGGTCTGTAATTTCGGGGCAGGGGAGGTGGTGGGTAAATCTTTGGGGCCACAGAACAAAAAAAATCCACTCAGAGAGAGACGACTTTGTAAGGAACACTTGCAAAGTGTTTCAGAAAAAGGCAGCCCAACCTAAAAATTCCTCAACTTGCATCCTAAAAATTCCTCAGTTTACATACTACAAGCTTTCTACAAAAGAACTACAAGTTCTTTTAGGTCCAGTCAGGAAGTGGCACTGTAATACAAACTCTGGGAACAAATACTGACAGTATGTAATGACTATGAAAAATAGGAGAACAAGCACAACAAGCAATAAAAAACAGGAGTCTTAATCTGCACTGCTTTTGATTGAGAAAATGCTCTTAGTATTACTTTTTAGTTTTTTTTTTTAAAAATTAAAGTCACATGATTTAATCAATTAATTGTACTACTGAGTACTTGTGTGCTTAGTGTATTTTGATGTCTTTTAAAATGCTTTTCCCCATATTCCTCATTCAGGTTGTAACTTCAGAGGTTATCCCTGTGCTCCCTACACAGTGCAATTTTATACACCACACCAACATTCTTCCTTAGAAAGAGGACCATGTCATGCAGTTCTGTTATCCTAATTTATGCAAATATTTATGGCATAAACGATGCAAACCTGAGAACAGGACTAACAAATAAACCTGTCACCAAAAAAGCAAAGTGGACAGACCATGAGGCCTGATTTTTACAGAGAACTGAATGTTATCTCTGAAAGATCTAGGAGCAAAAGATGCAAGTTTTTTATTTTCAAGTCAGATTAAACCATTCCTCCAACTTCACGGCAAATAACAGTACACAGTATGGGAGACATTTGTTCAGAGCCAATGTCACAGGCAGAGTTTGAATTCCTTAAGGAGTCTGACAAATTTTAGGTTTCTGTTGAACAGCCCCCAGTGCTATAATTTTGCTCACTCATCAATCTTTGCTGCTGACCAGAACACTCATTTCTAAGAACAGAGAAAACACAGAGCAGCAGTAAAATCCACACAGCTCACATGACAACTTCTGGATGTCATTAATACAAAAAATATCATTATCTGCTTACCTTGATTGGAATTGATGATTTGGATGCCAAGGAAAAGCCATCCAAGATTTTGCCTATATATTTAAATTCTCTCTCAGGCCCTACAAAGTGACCACAGAGTTGGTCAATATTTAAAACATGTATGTTAGGCAAAAAAAAATAATATGGAAGGAAGACTAGTTGAAGCTTCAGATATCAAGGCTGAAAACTAAAATATCTGGCAAATAGAGACTACATGATGCTATTTTATTCCCCAAATTACACCAGGTGTTTAGACAGACCCACAGTTCTTACTTTTTTTGGATTTATATTGCTTTGGTGCTGTCCAGCCATACAAGCCATCCCCAGGTTCCTCATCTTTCAGAACTGTATCATATTTTGAGAGTGTATCAGTTGCATAAATATCATCGTCTTCTTCCTCCAAAGCTCCCACACCAAAAGCCTAAAATATATTTAAATACAAATGAAAGCTCAGAAGTGTAAAAATACTTTGAAGTCACGTAACAGATCACATCTACATGTATATCTATTCACCTGTATAAGATGTGAATACATATACATATATATATATATATTTACACACTGGGAAGAATGTAGAGCTTCACCCCAAGAAGTGAGGTGGAAAAAAAACCCCACCTCACTGAACACAAAAGTAAACACATTCCATTCCCCTGGCAAGCAAGTTTGATCTGTACAGGATGAGGACAGAAGACTAATTCCACAAAATAACATTTACAATCTGACTAAGACAAGGTAAGTTCTCAGAAGCAAAAAAAAAAAATTGTCAGCTGTCGTGGAAATAAAGCAAGGAGAATTCCCAGGAATGTAAACTCACCATGCCTCTAGATAAGAACTACAAATAGCATGGAGCAACACAAAACCTCTCTAGCTAAGAGATTACTGAAAGTAAAACAGACCAAAAAATGTAAACTAAAAACATACTGAATGTTAACTTTCTCTAAGCCAAGTAATACCAGACTTTTCTCCATGCAGCTACTCAGTCAGGTATTTTTCATAGTTGTCTTTAACAATATTGATAAGTGAAGGTATTTGAAAGTTCTAAGGATTTTTCCACACCTTCAAAACAAGTTTTAAAGAAATCTTGCTGTCAAAGCACACTTAAGATTTCTTACAATAACCCTACAACGACAAGGAGCTTTTCACTTAAAACCCGCCAAAACTTATTTATATTTTACTGCAGTAATAATAAAATGCATTAACAATTGTCCTTACCTGACCTGTAATACCCAGTTTTCTTCCTTTACTATGTCTCAGATCCCCAAGCAAGTTGCTTGTCTCTTCAGAACCAGCTGTGAAAAGATTCAGGTGTTCTCTGCCAGACACTCCAAACAAAGCTTGCGAGGGATCCAAACCCTTGTAGCCAAGGCCATGGACATTCTCTTTTGGAGTCAAATCTACAGGCATTACATCTTTTGGGGCAAAGGTCACATTCTCTGGCTGGTATTCATCCTCTTCCTCCTTGGACAAAGTAAAAGTTTCCAGGAGCAAATATGATTAGAAGTGCTGCGTGTTGAGCTTTTCCACCATTCAGTTTACACAAGCCTAGGAAAGTCTGCAGTTCCTAAATTAGATATGAACTGCTTAAGAGGAAATTTAGTTACACTAAAACCTTTCTTCACATTAAGCATATTAAGTATGAATGCCTTTAAGAAGACTTGAAAGCACATTTTAAAATACTATTTAAAGACGTTACAGAAGTTTTAGGAGTTTTTTATTGTGTTAACACACATTCTTACATAAGTCTATAAACAACTTTTGCCTGTTCAATACCTCAGAACCCTCAGACAATCCAGGTGGTAAGGCACAACCATATATCTTCACTGTAGGATCTGTAAGAGACATCAGAGCATCATATTAAATTAATAAAAGGAGGTTTTAAAGTTAACATTCAGACAGATTAGAAAGTTAACTTCCTACTAAGGAGCTCAGGAACTTGCCTGAACTTACCAGGTTTCTGCCTGCATGGCTTTCTTTTGACTCGTGGTCCAATTCCTTGTCCTTCTTTCCAGCCCATTTTTCGTAACAGTTCAACCCCAACTGTTATTCTAAGAAGAAAACAAAAGGAAACAAACCCCAGAATTACTCCAAACAACACTTTTACTATTTATTGATCAACCACGTACATACATAACATTTGAACTTCTGTCTTTATGCCTCAGCTAAAATCCAATACGAATGTATCAACATTTGCACACACACTGCATGCCAGTTGTAAATGTTTACCTGGTACAGGTCTGCACACTCAAAACAGAAATCCAGGTGGAGGTCACTTAGCAAGTGCAACACTGCAGATCTTCCAGTCTCTTTTGCAGATTGCTGTGGTCAAAAGTTACTTTTCTAATCAACACGACACTTCCAAGTGAAAGGAACTGTTTGGCCAATCTTTATGTAAATTCACTTACTTAGAGGGTCCTATTAAATCATCGAATGCGGTGGTTCCTGGAATGGCAGCAACTACTCCTGCAATCTGTCTGGCTTTCTCTTTTATTCTGTCTTTAGTTTTGGATGCAAAATCATCTGTGGTTGTAATATCTTTCGGTGCTATCCCAAATTCACTAAGATCCTGGAAAATACACACAAAATACAAAA
>NW_020956645.1:100117-106483 GCF_003031625.1 Empidonax traillii
GTCCTATTAAATCATCGAATGCGGTGGTTCCTGGAATGGCAGCAACTACTCCTGCAATCTGTCTGGCTTTCTCTTTTATTCTGTCTTTAGTTTTGGATGCAAAATCATCTGTGGTTGTAATATCTTTCGGTGCTATCCCAAATTCACTAAGATCCTGGAAAATACACACAAAATACAAAAAAAAAAAAAAAAAAAAAAAAAAAAAAAAAAAAAAAAAAAAAAAAAAAAAAAAAAAAAAAAAAAAAAAAAAAAAAAAAAAAAAAAAAAAAAAAAAAAATTAAACACCCCTGAAATTCTTACTTACTGTGATACTAAAGGAAAGGGATATAACCTTCATATGGGCTAATTTCCTTCAATCATTTAGAAAGGGGTTTTTTAATTACTTGAATGGACATATTTTAAACAGTTTCAAAAGTTATTTGCCTTTTCCAACAGAGTGAAAGGGTTCAGTTCTGGGTTTATTTTTTTAATATTGACAGTACAGGAGCTTCTTAAGTGAACCTACGAAACAGTCTTTATGACCCAGCAGTATAACACTGCATACAAGAAGTCCTTTTAAAGTTACTTCAATTTTTGCTATTAAAGTTCTTCAGAAGATTTTATCACCTGAAAAACCTGCTGTCACGGAAAGCATTTACAAAAGTCTTCTATTCCTTTCTAAATTTACCTCCTCATCCATAAAGTCTTCTGGTCCAAGAGTGGTTCTGTCTGCTCTCTTCTGCCGTGAGGAGACAAAAGCTGAGGGCGTCCATCCTTTAAAGAAGGGAAATGTTTAAGTAAGGTACTTAAGGCAGCACAGTGTTTGAAAACAATTCAGACAGAAAAACATCCAACCTTCCTTTGTGCCCACGGTGTTGAAGTAACCAGCAGAAAAGCCCCCAGTAAAGGCCCCATGGAAACGCTGATATCGCCCCTTTGCATCCTTCACCGTCTGCTCTTGAAGAGGAACTGGCTTCTTAATCCGTTCACCTACGACCAAACACATCCCAAAATGAGACACAACACTGCATGAAGAAGGGACCCTCCACTCCCTCCAGAAGCTGCTTCTTCCTTGCAGGTAAGAATGGATCAAACAGTGGCCACCCTGAAGTGGAAAGTATCAGTTCACATCTATTTGCACCCTGCCTTAACTATTTGCATACACTGCTGATGCACATTGCCAAAGGAAAAGCGCTGTGTTCACATCAAACCCCTTAACTCTGATGAGTTCTGAGAACAATCTTCGTTTCCTATGAAAGGGCATTTATTTTTTAGGCACACAAGACCCCTGGCAGGATTTCATCACTTGGGTAACTGCTTGAGAAATTACACACCAGATGTGTCCAAAACTGAAATGAACCACGAAAGCTATAGACTTTGATACGACCATTTACACCTTTTAAATAGTACTTCTTGCATAAAGCAGCACAGACCTGGGAGTCACGGCCGCACATTAGCCCTTGGGCTAGTGAATATACAAATACATAAGGTGAATACACGAATATAGGCATAGAACGGTCTTATTAGCATAACTGCGTACACCTGAAGTGTTACACTCGAACTCTATTTTCTCCTCTCTTTTTGAGGCTTAGAGAAAGGACAGAAGGACAGGCTGGTCCCCAGCTCCCCGCAGGGCAGGGACAGCCCAGCTCAGCCCGGGTTGTGCCGGCAGGGCCTTTCCCCGCTCCGTCCCTAGGCCGAGCCAGACCTTTTTGCAGTCCACCACGGCTGCCGGGGCAGGGGGAGGCAGGAGAGGCAAGGGAAGAAGAGGAGGAAGAGGAGGCAGGGCAGGTGTGTCTGCGTGGGGCCCACACGCCACAGCTCCCCCAGCCAAGGCCGCGAACCGGCCTGGGCCCTGTAGAACACCAGCGCCCGCCGCGGGGCCGCTCCGCAGGGCCCGGCAGAAGGCGCGGCGGGGCGGGGAGGGTTCTTACCCTCCTGCAGGGGCTGCAGCGCCGCTCCGTAGCTCACCAGGTCCTCCTCCTCCTCGCTGTCGCTGCCCGCCGCCATCTTGCCCGACGGTGGCCGCGCGGGGCACGGCGGCGTCACGTGAGGGGGGCGGGGCCAAAGGGCTGGGCGGGAATCCCGGCCCGGGAACCCCAACGGGGGAACCCCGACCAGGGATCCCATCCCGGGAACCCCATCCCGGGGAACCCCAACCCGGGAACCCCAACCCGGGAACCCCAACCCGGGAACCGCAACCCGGGAACCCATCCCGGGAACCCCAACCCGGGAACCGCAACCCGGGAACCCATCCCGGGAACCCCAACCCGGGATCCCATCCCGGGAACCCCATCCCGGGAACCCCAACCGGGGATCCCATCCCGGGAACCCCATCCCGGGAACTCCAACCGGGGATCCCATCCCGAGAACCCCATCCCGGGAACCCCAACCGGGGATCCCATCCCGGGAACCCCAACCCGGGAACCCCAACCGGGGATCCCATCCCAGGGAACCCCATCCCAGGATCCCCATCCTGGGAACCCTATCCCGGAGAACCCCATCCCGAGATCTCATCCTGGGATCCCCATGCCGGGAACCCCAAACAGGGATTCCATCCCAGGAACCCCATCCCGGAATCCCCACCCCCGGCAGCCCCAAACCCGGGACCGCCATGCCCAGGATCTCCACCCCCGGTACCCGCCACCCCCGGGATTCCCATCCTCGGGATCTCAACTCCCGAACTCCGGAACCGCCGAGATAACCCAAGCCTGGTACTCCCATCCCCAGGACCCCTCAGTGCCCCGGAACAGCCACCCGCGGGATCCCCATCCCCCGAAACTTCGACCCTGGAACCACCATCCTCGGGACCTCCCCATCCCGGAGACCACCACCCCCAAAATCTGCCTTACCGCGTTGTTTTACGAGCTATTCAAGAAGAATGCGCACAGAAATCAGGGCAGAAGTCTCAAAACTTCAAGCCTTAAGTTCAAGCCTTCTCTCAAAGAGCTTCATCCCTGAAAGCTTCCAGACGTCTCTTCACCTCCTTGGGAATTCCTGTATGGCAAGAGAAACTTTTACTGAGTATGTTTTGTATAAAGACCGCTAGGATCCAAGCGTTCAAAATTTGGATTTTAATTTCTAGTGTTGCCCGTGAGAAACTCCTTCGTCGATTTTTATTAATTTGGTTTCCCAAGCTTACATTTGACCTCAGTACTCAGATTCACTAAAAGCACTATACAAAATGTTTAAAACAAATAAACAAACAACCCCCAAACCATTGCAACTCCCCGCCTCCCCAAAACAAAACCAAACCCACTTCACTTGTGCTGAGGATACCATCCACCCGCAACTTTTGTCAGCAAATATCACCAGTTTCTTTGAAATCCCTGAAAATAAATCAAAACACAGTCTTGAGCGATTCGTGCCCTTAGCAGATAAGTATTCTGCAAGTTTAGCTGAGTGTTCCCTAACCCAGTATTTCTGTTTGTTTGTGAAATGGAACTGGTTTCTCTCAAAGCAAAACTAGCAGTTTCATGTGGTTTCAGGTTTCAGTAGGAAATATTTACACGGTTCCATGTAAATAGGGAGTACTCTGTTCTCTTGGAAACAATAGAGTAGACGCCACAGACACACATCTACGTGAATTATCTTTTCTCATCATTGCTAATTACTAAGCTCTTAGCTAGAACTTACAGTGGCAAAATGAGCTGTTAACACAGTTGCTGTTTCTCTTTGTTTAGGAAATAATAGTTTCTGAATACTCAATTCTATGTGACTTCGATTTAACACACGGACCTTTTTTGCACCATGTTAACAGAAAATATTTGGAGTATCTTGTCTGGTAGGCTCAAACAGTTGGGGTAATCAAATCTTGAAGCTTTTTTTTTCCCTTTTAAGGCTTCTATCAGATTAGAATTACTTTTGCATCCCAGCGGTATTTCCTTCTCCACGGTAAAGTCTTTCTTATTGTTTACAGTTGTTAAACCAAGTGACAACTGCTATTTGTAGCTGTTAAATAAGAGAATAACTCCAATGTCTTTAATTGTAATGAACCTAAAATATTAGTGGATCTGAATGACTTAGTCTTAAAATACTGTTTTTACAGAAATTTATCTGGTGAGAAAAACCCACAGTAATTTTGAATTACAGCTCACACACTTGCCAGTGCACGTAAGGCTGAAATTGGGCCCTTAAGCCATAGGTGGACTTCGGAGTTTAGTTTTCCAAGACATTTTCAACATCTGGTTCTACATTGCTTCATCGAGACAGTCAGCCATAGAAGTGTCTTCCTAAGCCTTTTGTTATATTCTTTAAAACCACTTCTTCAAATACATAATTTCTTGTTGATAGAAGTTAGGCAAGTCACTGGAACTTCAGACTAAAATTGGTATAACTGATATATAAAAGGAAGAAAAAAATTTGATTCACTTATAGGGTTTTTAAAGATCACATGAAAAGAAAAAACAAAACAAAAACCCAAGTATAGGAAGTATAAACAAACAACATTTTTTGTTTTGAAAAACAACCGGCTTGACTTCACCTCTGCCTTATCTTGCATTCAATGGGAATGTTCCCCTGAATATTCCTTCTGCCAGCACAGGGCTGCTGTATCACTTGGCAAAACAGTCACCTGGAGTACAGACCCCCAGGCATTGCTTCAGCTTCTACAAAGTGCTAATTTTCATTTTCTAAAAACAATGAACAAAAAACCCCAGCAGCAATAAAAATACAAAAAACCCACCACCACACAAACAAAAAAAAAAAGGAGAGGTAACAAGTATTGTCCTCAAGTACACAGGTTTTTATCTATGGATCTCAGTTACAGGCAAGGCATTAGCTGGAAAAAGTGGTGATGATTTTGCCCCTGTTTGGTCTTACGTTCTTAATTCCCACTGAAACTGCAATGTCTTTTTCCCAGTGTGATTTCACAGTGAAATAGGAAAGGCATATTTGCTATTCGACAGCAAATGTTTGAGGTTTTTTCTTCAATGAAGACACAGCTGCAGTTTATTTGTGCCTCACACTGTTAAGGTGAAGAAGCAGCAGTGAAATGCTGCACCTGTAGCAAATCATACTGTGGCCATCCAACGCCCTTGATACCGAGTTTTTACACCATTTTCATACCATTTTGCTGTTGCTCCTTGAATTTCTTGGTAAGGAAATCTCCTACTCCGTCCTGTAAATGTTACTACTGTTTCCCATGCCCTGTTTTGGCCATTTGCAATCTTTTTTTTTTCTCCCTACGAAGGAGTTGAGTGTGGGAGAAAAAAAATTCGACCTATGAGTCCTTTTCCTTTCTCCTTACCTAATACTTCCCTCCAGCAGGCAAACATTTGCTCACTAAGAACTGGAATCTTCAGAACCCACCTTGAGAAATCCTATTGACAGGATTTCATATCGGCACATATTTTTTCAAGATGGAGGAGATTAAAAATATGGACATATTTATACTGTGGTAATGCTGTCCAGACTCTCATCCCGATTCTGCTCCCTCTTACCTTTACTATTGTGGGACAGAATCTGGGATAACTCAAGCTCTGCCATTCTGTGCCTGTTGCCAGCTTGGCCTTTGCCCGGATCACCTGGCTGGTTTGTCTGGGAAAATACACAAAACCAGAGAGCACCCGGTACTACAGAACCGAGAGAGGGATCTGATGCAGAGATAACATTCATTGCTTTCAAATGCAACACTTCAGGCGCAACATACTGATAATTCTTTGGAGGCAAATCTGATGCTTTCTTGGAGATAGTGCCGTGCCCAGTGCACCAAGTAATCGTGAGAAACTGAGAAAGTTTGTGGTATAAATCCAGCTCTATTTAGGAATTCTAATGGCAACCAAAAACCTACTGGAGACAAGATGGTCAGAAGAGCAGGGACATGGGGTTTTTTTGAGGGTAAATCAGGTTTTAGAATGTTCTAAGCTGCAATTTACATTCCAAGGTTTGAGAGCACTCCTACCCAGTCATTACACAGCTCAGCCCTACTGAGACCATACAGTGAGTGTGTGCCTTTTGCAAAAAAACCCAAACACCCATATTCACTGTACGCAGATAAAACTTATTTAAGAAATAAGGTGTCGGTCCTAGTGTAGTCATGATGAAGTGCCCTTTATCCATTTCCTAATATCATGAAAATAATTGAAACCATTTTTTACACCCTCAAATCAGAAACTGGAGCAAGTTAAACAACTTTCTTACTTTTACTTGTTTCTGTTTAAAGTATATTTTCATACATTCATCCAAATATTTTTTTGATTATTGGAAAAAGCAAAGTACTGCGGTGAGAGTGGACAAAATCGCAAGGAACAAAATTAGGCTGATTTCAAGACAGCAAATCTTTGGATCCCAATTTCTGAGTTGCTGACTTGAGTCTTCTTGTTCAAAAATATGCAGCAGACACATAGTTTAATCGGCCTGCTCTGCATGACTCTCTGAAGGCACCGG